>NW_020173124.1:3362974-3380474 GCF_003031525.2 Neophocaena asiaeorientalis asiaeorientalis | reverse complement strand
TATTAAGTCTCCTGAAAGGATGAAATTTAATAAAATTAGCAACTTTAAAGCTTCTTCAAGGACATTTTAAAGTGAAACTGACGTTTTGTTTGACTGCGAACGTAGTTGGTTAAGAATACAGTGACTGCTAGTTCAGTTTAGTGCCATTGCCCTGACTCGTGCTAGGGCACCAGCGGTTTTACCCATCAGTGCTTTTTCACTATCAGGGCAATGTCAAGACAGTGAAAAAGGCAAATTACATCTTAGTATTATTATGAAAATAACTTGACTTCGCGGACTCCATTAAAGGGTCTCGAATACCCCCAGGAATTCACAGACTACCCTTTGAGAACCACTGTCAAATGAAATTAATAATGATGTATGCAAAATATGTCTGCCATCAGTCATTGGAATTGCCTAATTTTTAGTTCTCATAGATGAATTTTTCTTGCCCTGAATGTTAATATACTAACATCTAGGTTTAGCAGTTGATAGCAAACAAGTGTTGATGATGATATATAAGAAAACTTTCTCAGACCAAACAGAATTTGTCTCAATGTGGGTTCAGGAGTTAGGAAGCCATAGGAGAGAGATCTTTTTTTTTTTTTTTTTTGCGCTACGCGGGCCTCTCACTGTTGTGGCCTCTCCTGTTGCGGAGCACAGGCTCCGGACGCGCAGGCTCAGCGGCCATGGCTCACGGGCCCAGCCGCTCCGCGGCATGTGGGATCTTCCCGGACCGGGGCACGAACCCGTGTCCCCTGCATCGGCAGGCAGACTCTCAACCATTGTGCCACCAGGGAAGCCCAGGAGAGAGATCTTTGATGTAAGAAATTCTGTTCTGATCTTAAAGCCTCCGTTAGTGCCTCATAACTGGGTGTGTTCTGGTTAAGAAAGGTGAGGTAGGAGTGGCCTGTGACTCAAGGTGAGGAGTTTGAAATTGTTAGTGTAGCAATAGTTATAAGTTCCACCATGACCTCATCACTTGGAAAGTAGGGAAATTGTCAGAGCTTTTCATTTAAAGCAAAATGACTTTTTATGAGCTCTATGATATTTGCAGTATTTTCCATAAAGTAATGATAAAACAAACTTATGCAAAGTTGATAATGGTTAAGGATGTAAATTTGGAAAGGAAAAGGCCCAGTCATTAAGAAATAAAAATAGATTTGAAGCATACTTAGGTAAATCATGTGCTATAACATAGAAAGAATTTGACATACTATATTTTTAGTAACTTCGGTGATTTCGAACTGAAAACAAATCATTGATATAAAATGGAAAATGATGCTTTATTACTTGAGAGTAAAATAAATTATTTTATTATTTTTTTTTTTTTGCGGTACGTGGGCCTCTCACTGTTGTGGCCTCTCCCGTTGCGGAGCATGGGCTCCGGACGCGCAGGCTCAGCGGCCATGGCTCACGGGCCCAGACGCTGCGTGGCATGTGGGATCTTCCCGGACCGTGGCACGAACCCGTGTCCCCTGCATCGGCAGGCGGACTCTCAACCACTGCGCCACCAGGGAAGCCCAAAATAAATTATTTTTTTCATTATTTGACTCTCTGAGGTTTAAAAATACAGTTTTGCAAACAAAATTGATTGCTGCCTTCTCAGAGGATATGTGTTGGATGATTGGATGTTATGCTTTCCAGGCCAAAATAACTTATCCTGGTTTTCTTGTTGCTCAGATAGCTTGGGAAAAATTTGGTGAGTAGATTGTTTTAAATCTTTCAGGTTTTACTGGTCATTAGAATACTTAGAATAGAATACTTTTGATGAGCAGTCTTTAGGTGCCACAGCAGAATGTGAACAGAGAGACAAAGTGCTGGCTTTTGGAGACCAATGTTCTTTGTTCTATTTCCGTGTTATGTTTAAATCTGTTTTTCTAAGGGAGACATGATCCTCACAGAATTATAGTTCTGGAAAAGATGGTCATGTGGTCTGGCCATCTGCCTTTCAGCACACTCCACCAAAGATTCCTCAGACCTGTGAGAATCCATCTTACTTGTCCTGATCTCTAAAAAGATGATTCCATACATGCATTCCAGGAGCACTGTCGTTTCTCAGTTAAATACTCTTAATGTAAGGAATATCTGCCTTATAACTAATTATTGTAAGTAAGCTAATTTAAGATTGACTGGGAATAATGGGTAACTGCTCTTTGAAGGGGATCCTCTGACCAGTTCTGTATTTATCCATCAATTGGACAGTCAAAGCTCATGTGAATAATAAGGTTCTTTCTAGCTGATTATAGTTATTCCTAATGCAGTGATAAATTTTCTTAAGTTGTATGTCTTTACCTAGAGGTGTTTGTTTTGTTGTTGTCTGTTTTTGTCTTTAAAGAGTTTCAGGTGAACTCTGGCATTTCAGAAACGAAAAACTCTCTAGGGAATTTTACTAGAATCTTTAAAAAGTTGTAATCAAATACCTGGCTTAAATGGTTATGTGTTATGTCACCAAATAGTTTTATTTTGTCTTCTAACATAGTACCATCAGATGTGTCTCTGGGAGCCTATTCCAGGATTTTTAATTAGTAGGAAAATAAATACCGGGAAATTCATGGCCAGAAAATAGCCTTACAAAATCCCCATTTATAATTTCCAAAATTCCATTCATAGGTCCCTTGCTAACTAAATTTCAAACCATTGAACATATGAAAAAGATAACAGATTCAACATTTAGTTTCTCATTGCCTCTTGGGCTGTTTTTAACTTTCTAACACAGTTGGTCAGCATAAAGAATTTCCACCTATAGTCATTACTGTCTAGGTGGTGTTATCTCTAGAATACCATAAACTAAAGCTCTTGTTACCATTTCCTGCCTAATAGGGTTAAAAAGTTCTCTAAACTTGACTCATTTCTTAAACATGCTAATTGCTGCACAAGATGCTGTTTGATTATGGTATGTTTATGACAGTTATCTTCATCTGCTCAAGGCTCATGTCTGCCTTTGCTTCTCTCTATCACAACTTTTTTGATCAGATCCTTATACCAGACATTTACTTAACACCACAGGTCAAGGGTGAGTGAGTTATGAAGTAGATAGCTGGGTGATACAAATGTATGGATGGATGAGTAGGTGGGTGGGTGGGTGGATGGATGGATGGATGGATGGATGGATGGGTAGGTGGGTAGGTAGATAATTTCTTTGTGACACATATTTGTGTCATGTATATGACTGTGTGTGTGTGTTTATTTCTTACATTAAATTAAATATATTTCTCCTTCCTAGTCACTAAACCTTTCTCCACATTATCCCAGCTGATGTGGCTTCTGTTCATTCAGCCCACTCTTTCCTCCCCTGTTCAGGAGTAATATCCCTCCTGTGGCTCTTCAGAGATGCCCTGAAATCCTCTGCCTTCTATGGACATCTGCCCTAATTTAAGTTCCCCTGATTGTGAATTTCCATGCAGCAATGGCACTGTGCAATCCACTGCACCACATGAATGTGTAACAGAGCTTTGCACTTTTCACGCTGCTTCCTAGCCTGACTCATTACATGTTGTAAATGATGTCATTTGTTTTAGATCCTAAGGTCCTCCAGGACAGAAACAGAAACTTGTTTGTTTGTTTATTTGTTTGGGGAGACCTTTTCAATGGCATCTAGCTAGAATACCTGGCATGTAGGAAACTTACTTGATGTTACTTAATGCTGATGTTGATGAATTAGAAGATGACTCTTTGATGATCGACTCTTACTTGCTTAGTAAATCCAGTTGAGGACAAGTGTCTCATCCTGGGAAGAAAGAGTGAGAATATAAATGGATTAGATTAACTGAATGACACGTGGAGATGGTCATGAGATCAGCATCACTTTTACAAAGCATGCTTTCGTTTGTTTTTGGTTTGGTTTTTTTTAATGAAATGCCTTTATGGGAGTTGTAAATACAAATCCTTCAGGACTTTGTTAAGATGGAATAATTCATTTTAACAGAAGGGTAATAGGAAAAGTGAAATGATGGAGTTTTGGAAGAAAGGTTCAAACTGGTCAAAACCAAAGTAATGTCTTACTTATCATTGAAAAATAAACCTGGAAGGAGAGATCCTTGTAGGTTATTTTTTTACCTACCCCTCTGTCATAATCCAGATGTGTAAATCATTTTTAAACAATCCATTGAAAATACTTTCTAAACTCCTGTTTACAGTCCCAAGTGAATGAGGTTCTATGGCTTTAGATTACCCAGACCAAGGTTCAGTGACCAGATTTTTATTTCTTTTTTTTTTTTAACTCAGTCGCACCAAAGAATTCCAAGGTAGAATTGCAATAACTCTTATAAATTATGTAAGGGTTTTTTTCTCTTGTATCATCTTTATTGGCTATGCAACTAATTAGCTATTTCAGCACTATTCAGGCTAGCATCACTTGTTGGTTAAACAAAAGAAGGGGAAATTTCAGAACACAAAGAACCGAAATGTTTGAGATTTGTTCTTGCTTAGATGTATACCTCAGAGTGCCTATCTCCTGTTGAAGGAAATAATTTATCGTGATCTTAGTCAAAAGCATTCCTCTCTTTGCTGTCCTTTTTTATTAATTTAGATATGTTTCTAAGATGAGAAGTGATGTTACTTCTAATTATGGTTACATGTAGTTAATTTCCTTCTTTTTTCCTAAGCTTGGTGTGAAAGGCAGTTTCCTCCAAAAGAGGGGCGGTAGTCGGGGGAGCTGGTTACCAGGAGGGGAGAATACTGATAGAGCTGATCTTCCTGTTGCCTTAGCAACAGATTTATTTATTAGGGGTTGAAATGACATGAGTTAATATACCACATACCTGCTGATCGGCAAACTCCCCTATTTCAGCTGCAGTTGACAATTAAGTCCTGGACAGCTACAGCCAGGGGTTAATGTTCCTCATTAGGAGAACTAGGTCATTACCGGGAAATCAAGGCACTTAAGGCAGCCTGGGTAAAATACAAAATTCAGCATCTAGATGAGTGAGGCTTTTTTATGTTAATTAACCTTATTTTCCTAGGTTTAAAAAAAATCTTATATGCACATGACAGTGGATCAATTAATTGAAAAAAAGAGCTAGTTTACTTATTCTGAGTTGTCTCCATTTCCTTTGCAAGGATTTCATTATTTTATGGAAAATTCTTATGTCTATATGATGAGTAAAAAGGGTATTAAAATTAAGAAGGGAATCATCATGGAAATCAGCTTTACCACAAGGGAATGAGCAAATAAAAGCCTTGGAAATGAAAATAAATAAGCTTTGCTAATAATACCTCACCTAAGGAGCAGAATATAAGCCCATCAGAGCTGGGAGATATTTAGAGGTACTTCTTTCATTCTTTATTAAGCAGTTACATAGTTATTTGACCTTCAGAAACTGAAACTTTGGAAAAGTGATTCCAAGTGGTTTGTAAGCATTCTATTTGCAGAAAGCCGGATAGCAGTTTAACAAACAAGAACTTTCCAGTTCATAATTGGCTGTTTTTAATACCAATAAAATTAGATACATTAGTTAAAAGCTTTTATTAAAATGTCTGAGTGGGTGTTTTTTTCACTTGATAAGTTCATAAATAATGTATCAAGCCCCTTCTGAAAGCTTTGTTTTCTTATTTCTTTAAAGAGCCTTTACATTGAAAGGGGGGTATTTACAGAGTAGAAAAAGATTTATTGCCCAGAATCCTATTTTATCTTTATTACTATACTTCCTCCATTGAAATCACTTCTTTCCAGTTCTTTGACTTCTGGTAACTTTCTCTGTGGGACATAAACAGAAGCCAAAAGGTGCACTTACCATCAATAATCCCCTAAAATACTGTCCCTTCAACATCAAAATCACTTTGTTTCTCCTCCCTCTAACCATATACTATAAACTGTCCTTATTAATGTGAAAATAATTGATTGACTTCCAGAAACTTAGTTTAGAACTTTTGTTGGCATTTCTCCTCCCGTCAGAAAAAAATGTACATCTCTCCTTTAATTGATTATCTCTCTGTGATTCAGCGTATATTTTCATCTCCTCCTCCAAATTGTTTTCCTATTATATAAGTGAAAGTGGTCCCACAGATACTTCTTTAGAAAATACCATTCTAGTAAACCTTTGTCAGGAGCATGTAGATTGCCACTTATCGTCTGATTTAGCATAAAATTTCTGCTTTAGGTGTCACCTCTCAAGGCTGAAGTTAGACATGATCCTTACACAACTGCCTCTTTTCACCTGCCCTGGCCGATCCTTGGTTTTAACAAGAACTCTTTTAAAGGAGAAATTTTTTCCTCAGTTTCAGAATTGCCACCCAAGAGCCAGAGTTCTAGAATAAGGCAGTATGGAAGAGGCTTGTTAACTTTTCGCCAACGTGTCTTTGTCTTTTTCTTGGGGACACAATTGGACCACATTTTCTAGCTTCCACCGCAGTTTGGCGTGGCTGCGTGACTGGTGTTAGGCAGTAAATGTAAGCAGAAGTGATGTGGACCGCTTCCAGGCCTGGGCTGTAAAAACGTCCCACCAACATTCCACCACATTCTCTCTCCCTTTGAGGGGGCACACACGGAAGGCACTTCTTAAAGATGACAGTGCCTCTTTCAACGTGGGTCGTTGGATTGACCCCCAATGAAGAGGGCTGCCCTTTGATCTGCCCACCTGCCAACTACTCTGACATGCACCATTATACATGTTTTAATCCATATCTTTTAGTGCAGCCACCCTACCTGAATGAATGCAGACAGCCATTACAATAATCTAGGTAAATGTGGTGGTTTCCCTAGGGTAGTGGCAATGGATGTTGTAAGAAGGAATCAGGATATATTTTAAAGATTTTGACCTAAGTGGATAAACGCAGGTACTGTTTGCTGAGGTGGAGAACACTTGGGGAGGGTAAGGTTTAGAAAGTTTTCATCTGAACGTACTGAGAGGTATCTTTTAGACATGCAAGGGGAGGTTTCAAGTTGGAAGCTAGAAATACAAGTCTTTTATTCAGATGAGCAGTCAGGACTGAAGATAGAAATGTGGGTGTTATCAGCATGATATGTTCGATTCCCATAAAACATTTTAAAAATATGTTGGATTTTAAGTCTTATAAATTACTTTTTTTTTTTTTTTTTTTGCGTTACATGGGCCTCTCACTGTTGTGGCCTCTCCCGTTGCGGAGCACAGGCTCCAGACACGCAGGCTTAGCGGCCCTGACTCATGGGCCCAGCCGCTCCGCGGCATGTGGGATCTTCCCGGACCGGGTCACGAACCCGCGTCCCCCGCATCGGCAGGCGGACTCTCAACCACTGCGCCACCAGGGAGGCCCCATAGATTACATTTTTAAGTTATCTGATTTTAAACGTTGAATTCATCCTGATTCTGTGGACAGCGGTTGTAGCCTAGTGACAGTTACAGCATAGTAAAGTCTGGTCTTTCTACAAGTCCTGGTGTCACAGTTACCAGCTTTGGCTCTTCAGACAAGTTATCTACTCTCTAGCTTCAGTTTTCTTCTTTATATGATGAGAATAATGTTGAGTACATTATACGAGTGTTCTGAGGATTAAAGAATATGATATCTGTAAATGAGTTATCACAGTTTCTGCTAGAGAATAAGCACTTAATAACCATTAGCTATTATTATTACTAAATAATACAGAGTACTTCACTCCCTCACACAGAATTGTCACTTTTGCCCACCATCTCTTATTGGTCAAAATCAATTTTTTCTTAACTCCCTGGAAAAAGAAAAGAAAAGAAACAGCTAAATAAAGTCGCCTTTTTTTGTCTTCATTTTCAGCCTACCCAAAACAAGTACATACTGTACAGAAAAATGGAATTAAGCTACAGAGCAAACACTTCTAAGGAGCAGCATCTGCCTTGTAAATGAAGTTTATAAAAGGCTACCAAATGTCCCTTCACATTTTTATGATTGTTAGGGTATTACTAAACCTGGATGGAAAAATGTTTTTTGAGGCTCTTACATCAAGCCCCCAAGGTGTCAATATCACAAATTATTTCCGTTTTTTACAAGATGGCTGCCATGAGCCTTCACTTAGGAATGGCAGTGCTGTTTGAGCAGGACTTATATAGTTTTAAAGGTATGATTTGCTAAAAGGCACTTTCCACCTTTATAATTGTCAAATTTTACACATTTTTTTTAAAAAACAGCTTTAATGGGCTATAACTTATATATCACAAAATTCATCCATTTTAAATAATACAACTTAATGAGTTTTAATCAATTTACAGAGTTCCATAACCATCACCATAATCCAATTTTAGAACATTTTTATCACCCCAGAAAGAATCCTCATGCCCCTTTGCAATCACTCTCTGTTCCCACCCTGACTCCAGGAAACCACTGATCTGCTTCCTCTCTCTGCAGATTTTTCTTTTCTGGACATTTCATATAAATGGAATCATAAACTGTGTGGTCTTTTGCATATGCTTTCTTTCACTTAAGTCAGTGTTCTTGAGGTTTGTCCATGTTGTAACAGGTTTCAGTAGTCTGTTCCTTTCTAAGGCTGAGTAATATTCCATTGTATGGGTATAACACATTTTGTTTATTCATTTACCATTTAATAGACATTTTGACTCTTTCCACTTTTTTGATTATTGTGAATAATGCTCCTATGAACATTTTCATAAAGTCTTTGTCTACACATATGTTTTCATTTTCCTTGGGTAGATACCTAGGGGTGGAATTACTAAATTGTCTGATAAATTTACATTTAACTTTTTAAGAAACAAGCAGATCACATTTAAGGATAACACCTATTAACTCTTCCTCCTTAGATTCATTCACTCATTTAAAAATGTTTTTGAACTTTTTCTAAAACCAGCCACTGTACTAAGCACTAGATATAGTCAACTCTTGATTATCCTCTGTCATTGGAATGAAATGTAGGCTGGACGTTTAAAATCTCCTCATTATTCATTAACCTAATGCCGGGCGTTCTTTCAGGTGTCTTCAGCAAAAAGTCTCTGATCCTAATGGGTCTATTATCCCAAGCAGGTATGTGATAGGTTGCTACCAGGAATCCAAGAAGAAAGGCATAATCCTCTGCTCGCTAGAAGTCCAGAGTCTAGGAAGGGAGACAGATACGTAATGCCTGCATAGATCTCCGTGTCCCTGCCATTTTCTAAAAGATAACATGCTGAAATTCTGACTCCTGCTTTTTTCCCCTAAGTTATTTTACACTTATTTATGAATGGTACATTAATGACCCTTACATGCTGCTCCAAATGGTTGTCTTGTTTGATTCCTCTTCATTTAACTCTCTATTAGTTCTCGATGGCTACCGTAACAAAATACCACAACACTGACAGCTTAAAACAAGAGAAATCTATTCTGTCACAGTTCTGGAGGCCAGAAGTGAAAAATTGGTATCACTGGGCTAAAATCAGGATGTTAGCAGATCTTGACTCCCTCTGGAGGGTCTAAGGAAGAAGGCTCCTTCCCTCTTCCTTACATCTTCCAACCTCTAATGGCCACCAGCAATCCTTAGTCTTAGTCCCCATTCTCTGTCTCTGGGGTCACACTGCGTTCTCCTCTTCCGTCCGTATCAAATCTCCCTTTGCCTCCCTCTTATGATGACATATGTGATTGCATTTAGGGCCCACCCAGATATTCCAGGATAATCTCCCTATCTCAACATCCTTGACTTAATCACATCTGCAAAGTCCTTTTTTGCCAAATAAGGTAACATTCATAAGTTTCAAGGATCAGAATGTGGAGATCTTTTGAGGGGCCATTATTCAACCTAACAAAAGCTGCGTATACAATCAGTATGAAGTCGTTCATTCATTCATTCATTCATTCAATACTTCTTGAGCATATAGTACATGCCAGGCAGTGAAATAAGTATTGAGGATATAACTGTAAGGAAAAATTCTCACATATAGTCCTTGCCTGCTTGGGGCTTCAATAGCCATTAATCAAATAAAATTTCCCTGAGATAAGCATTACAAAGGAGAAATGGAAAGACAGAATGATATGTAACTTTTTTGTAAACATGTTACACATTTATTATAAATACGTTAAATAATAAAGAAATGTACAAATGAGGAAGTTTTAAAAACCTCACTGAAAAAATCTGCCATACGAAAGTAATTGCCATTCTTGATGTTTCTTTCATTCCATATTCCTGCGTACTAATTTTTGATTTTTTCAATAATTACCATAGTGATTTAATATACAAACTTACCCATACATTTACCTCTTTCCTTGCCTCTTATTCCCTCTTGCACATTAGACCTTTCCTTCTGCCCAAAGAATTGCTTTTAGTGAGTGCTCATGGCAAACTCATCTGAAATTATCTCTTATTTCTCTCTTGTTCTTTAAGGATATCTTTTCTGAGTATACAATTCTAGGTTAAGATTACATTCTTTCGGCTTTATTTTGCTATCAAGAAGTTACTTAATCGGACTTTAATCTCTAGCTACTTTAAAGATCTTGTCTTTGTCTTTGGTGTGCTTCACTTTCACATATGTGTAGGAATGGATTTCTTTCTTAAGCTTACTTGGGATTTGTTAACAGTTTTTAAATCTTTGAATTGATGTCTTTCATCACTTCTAGAAAATATCCACTATTATATCTACAAATATTGCCTCTGCCTCATTCTCTCTCTCTCTCTTTTTTTTAGTATTCTGTGTCTTGATTTTTCTGACCATCTCTTACTTCTTACCCTTTCTTTCATGTTTCCCATGTCTTTTTTTTTTTTTTTTTTTCCCATGTCTTTTTATTCTGGATCCTGGATATTTTCTTTGGGTTTATCTTTGAGTTTACTAATTCTCCCTTAATTTCAATCATTATATTTTACATCACTCAAACTTCTTTTTGTTAATTTTTCAATACTGCTTGGTCATTTTTAAAGTCCCCTGCTCTTCATATATTTAGTCTCTTGTTTCTTTAAACACTTCAAACATACAACTTTTTTTTTTTTTTGCGGTACGCGGGCCTCTCACTGTTGTGGCCTCTCCCATTGCGGAGCACAGGCTCCAGACGCGCAGGCTCAGCGGCCATGGCTCATGGGCCCAGCCGCTCCGCGGCATGTGGGATCTTCCCGGACCAGGGCACGAACCCGTGTCCCCTGCATCGGCAGGCGGACTCTCAACCACTGCGCCACCAGGGAAGCCCAAACATACAACTTTTATATTCCATGTTTGATAATTCCGATATCTGAAACCTTTGTGGGTCTGCTGTCTTTTTTCTCTTTGATCATGGTGCCTTGTTTCCTATATGTTTTTGATTTTTGACTGTGAAGCCATATTTTTCAGAACTTTAGCAAAGGGAATTCTTTGAGGATTGCCCAAGTTGTATCTGGATTTCTCCAGAGGGGATGTGTGTTGCCTCTAGTACTACTTCAAACTAAATTCTCATTTAAGGTTGTTTGTTTTTTAGACCATTCAGGTAGCTTGATGTCAGGTTTCAGACTTATTTCAAGGCCAATGTGAAATTTGTAAGGGAAATTTTACTACTCTGTAACAGCAGCATATATCTTCACAATATCTCTCCCGTGGATGCCTTCCTTTCCATCTTACTGCTGTACCATACCCCTGGTTCAATCCTTGTTAATGTAAACCTAGGCTATCATAATAACCTTATTTTCTCTTCTCTGACCTTAGCACCCTCCAGTTCAAAGTGGGGTAAATATCCCAACCTTCTTCATGTCATTTTGCTCAGAGACCTTCTGTGGCTTTCACTTACCACATCATTGATCTCAGCATTGGCTGCCCATTAAAATGAGGAGTTTTGGGGTTTTTTGTTTTGTTTTTTTAATTAAGAATGCCTGTTCCCCTCATACCAATTAAACCTGAATTTCTGAGAGTGGGAACCTTGCATCAATTTTTTTTTTTTTTTTAAGCATCCCAGTGATGTGTAGCCAAGATTGAGAAGTACTAGTCTGCAGAAATTTTTTTTTTGAAAAAGGAATTGCCTTAATCCAGCAGTTAAGACCTTATAGGATGGTGGTACTCAACCCTGCCTGCACGTAAGACAATACTCAAGTGCAAGCCCCACCCTGAGAGATTCTGATTCAGTTGGTCTGAGATGGAGCCCAGGTATTGGTGTTTTTAGTAGTTCCTAAGATTTGCAATGTGCCAGATTGAGAACCACTGCTCTCGGATGACAAAGTCACAGGCTTACAGCCACCAAGCTGGTAGCATTAATGAGTAAAAAAGGCTAGCTGGGAACTGTGAATGCTGGAGGGCACCACCCCTCCAGAAGGTGCAGGCAGCCCTCAGCTCTTACTGATGGCAAAACATGGCCACCACTTAGCAAGCCTGCTCTATGTACAGCCCCATCTCACTTCTCCAGTCAAATCTTAAGAGTACTTGAAAAATAAGCAAATATACTCTCTGTTTATGAGTATGTGTATATACACACTCCTCCAGCCAGGAATTAGGGAGTATGTTCGTTCACCTTGCTTTTTCCCCAGCTCAGTGCTTTTGCTCCTGTTCTATTCCTTAACTTCAATGCTGTCCTTTCTCCTCCATATCTGTCTAAATCATCACCATGTTCTAAGGGTCAGTTCAGGTTTTCTCTGACCTGACAATGGAGAGCTGATGACTGAAGGAAACGGGTGTTTTGGAAGGGGCGTGGTCCCTTTTGTCTTACATAAACCACTCTCCTTGGGGCTCTATCTTGCGCACGCTTTGGAACTTAAATAAAACAAAGCTTTATATGGTTAAACTTATTGGTGTTTTAGCTTTATGATTACCACCAGATAGTTTTATAAATGGATATTTATTACATTAAGAAATCTATCGGGCTTCCCTGGTGGCGCAGTGGTTGAGAGTCCGCCTGCCGATGCAGGGGACACGGGTTCGTGCCCCGATCCGGGAAGATCCCACATGCCGCCGAGCGGCTGGGCCCGTGAGCCATGGCCGCTGGGCCTGCGCGTCCGGAGCCTGTGCTCCGCGCAGTGAGAGGCCTGCGTACCGCAAACAAACAACAAAAAAAAGAAATCTACCATAGGGACTTCCCTGGCGGTCCAGTGGTTAAGATTCTGTGCTCCCAGTGCAAGGGTCATGGGTTCCATCCCTGGTCGGCAGACTAAGATCCCACATGCCACATGGTGTGGCCAAACAAAATTTAAAAAAAAAAAAAAAATGTTGAGCATTCTTTATATAATATAGTAGACAGATATTAGAAACTAAGAGTTCTTAACATGTGGATTAGTTAGGTAAGGATTAAAAAGCACAAAGACTGAATAAGAGGTATTTTTAGTAGATAAAGTGAATAAGAGATAAGGAAAAATAAAAACAGAATATCTCAAAATCTGATTTATGCTGGGGAAAGATGAGTCGATAGGAATGTCTTAGGTAAAATAACAGCAAAAACAAGCCCCATTCATTCCTTAAGCTAAAATGTTTATGTGCAAGGCATTTATTTAAAAAATATATTACATACAAACTACTATGTATAAAATAAATAAGATACGGATGTAATGTACAGCACAGGGAATATAGCCAATATTTTATAATAACTTTCAATGGAGTGTCATCTATAAAAATGTTGACTCACTGTGTTGTACACCTGAAAGTAATATAATACTGTAAATCAACTATACTTGAATTAAAAAATAACAAAAATATATATTACAATAATATTGCCCTTTTAGATGAAAGAACTTAAATTTGTAATTTAGCCATTTGTAAAAGAGCCATGTTAAATGAACTTGAACTATAGTCCTAAGTAAAAGGAATCCAAGATATAACCATTCCCTCATTGATTTATTTAAACATTCAGTACATATTTACAAGGGGCAAGGAAGTTGGCATCCCCAGTGCCCACGTACACAAGGTTGTAATTTGTGAGCACAGACTGCCTGATTCGAATCCCAGGTCTGCCCTTTACCACTGGGCCACTTTGGGAACTTGCAAAGCGTCAGTTTCTTAGTCTATAAATTATGTGGAAGAATGTTACCTACCTCACAGAGTTGTTGTGAGGAGGCAGTGATTTTATCCATCCAGTGGTCTTAGAATAGTTCCTGATCCATATAAGGGCTGTATAAGTTTATGCTCTTATTATTAATCTTTGCTTCCCAATAACTCAACTCTGTTACCTCAGGATTCTCTCAGTGGATTTATGATAATTCAGTAAAATTTAAGTTCTCCCTTCCTTCTCCTTCACGTAGCACTTAAGTTCTAAGGATGCTTAGGAACGTCAGGGGAGAAAGCTTGGTCTCAGTGGGCACATGGCCACATTGGCATCCTTTGAAAGGAATATTGTCCTGTCTGGTTCTTGGTGATCACCTCACAGAGCTGGTGTCTAGTATGTTCAGTTCCCATCTGCCTGTGTGCACTGAGTTGTTCACCCTGTGTGCACTGCAGGTGTGCACTGCAGTGTAACGCAGTGCCACCTGTGTCCCGCTGGCCGTCTGGAAACTTCTTTCTCTTACTCAGGATTTTTGGAATTTTTGGTTGCTCTCCCATTCCACTTCTGGACCTCAGAAAACCCAGCAAATGTCCTTGTAGTCTTCCCGGACCCAGGCTGTTTATTTTCCTGTTGATCCCATGTCGTGCTGGCCACAGGAGCTGCTGCAAAGCTGCTGGTTTCTAGAGGAAAAGGCACAAGACCAGGGTCACTCTCCCAACAAACAGGCTCTCTGCCACCCTGTTTACACCAGCTTTCAGCCCTGGAATCCACTCAACGTTGTCTCTGTTCTCGCCAGTGTGCCTCCCTTAGCCCATCCTTAGATTTTTGGGCTGGGGGTGCTGGGGGCTGGCAGTGTAGGGAGAGTGTTGAGAGAAACCTACTTAGTATTATTCTCCAAAATTATTGATTAGACCTCAGCCTCAGAATTTTGATGTGGAAATCAAGAATTCACCATTGCTTGCCTTCTCTCTGCATTTCTGCCTAATAACCCTACCTTAAGGGCAAAGACTAGAACATCCTTGTTGCGGTAGGGTGGGGGGTGGGGAGGAGCGGATTTGCGAAGTAGGAAATACCGAGGGAGGAAGCCTATTAAGCACATTGATTAATACTTCAAATATTATCCTTCTACACATGTATTGATAGGGCTTCTTTTGAGACCCCCTGCCTCAGAGAGCTCCCAGATAATTGCATTACAACATAATAAGTGAAAACCCAAAAGAGGAAGCAACTAATTTTGCCTGGAAAATTCAGGCAACGCTTCACCGAGGAAGTAAGGATAATTGAAAGAGGGATTCCGTTAGACACAGCTCCTGACCCACATGTGTTGCAAGGAAGAACACTGAACTAAACTGGATGTGAACTTGAACTCAGGGAGCCAGAAAGACTCAACCAGAACTGGCCATAGTGCTTTTCTTCTTGTGTCCATTTGTAAGTCTACATTGGGGCAAACAGCCTGGTGGACAAGATCCCTCCATCCCTCCATCCCTTGTGTATGGGGCTGCCCCCAGGGCTAGAATGAAGTTGGTGGATAGCAGCTTGACACCCGCAGTCCTACCTGAGGTCCTAGAAAGCTCTGGTCTTCTCTTGTGTCAGAGCCCAGAACTTCTGAACTGGAGGCTATTTTATTTTACTTTACTTGCATATTATATTGTGTTTTTTTTCAAGTATTTTTTAAATTAATTTTTATTGAAGTATAGTTGCTTTACAATGTTGTATTAGTTTCTTGCTGTACAGCAAAGTGAATCAGTTATACATATACACATATCCACTCTTTTTAAGATTTCCTTCCCATTTATGTCACCACAGAGCATTGAGTAGAGTTCCCTGTACTATACAATAGGTTCTCATTAGTTATCTATTTTATACATAGCAGTGTATATATGTCAATCCCAATCTCCCAATTCATCCCACCCTCCCCTTCCCCCTTGGTAACCATAAGTTTGTTCTCTACATCTGTCACTTTATTTCTGCTTTGCAAATAAGTTCATTTCTACCATTTTTCTAGATTCCACGTATAAGCGATATCATACGATACTTGTTTTTCACTTTCTGGCTTATTTCACTCTGTGTGACAGTCTCTAGGTCCACACACGTCTCTGCAAATGGCACTATTTCATTCCTTTTTATGGCTGAGTAGTATTCCATTGTATATATACACCACATCTTCTTTATCCATTCCTCTGTCGATGGACATTTAGGTTTCGAGGCCATTTTAAAAGCTTTACCTGTTGCAGACCTACTCCTTATTTTAGGAGCCGGCCTCCAGCCAATGTGAAATGGGTAAGTTTTTCCATAGCAGGCACGCCCCATCTTACTTTTGCGTACTATTTACCCTCCTCCTAGCATGAGCCATTTAGTTCTCACCGAGGCATCCCAAATTTCCTTTTGTCTTTTGCTATTTCACACAATTCTAACCTTCCCTATGTGTTCTTCACATTTCAAAATCTCATCTTCTTGACCTTCCTGCTTTAACCATCGAGTTTACATACTCTTAGTAATCTGTTTCAATATATTAATCCTCAAAGAATACAAGATACACACATATAATTTTAAATTAAATCCCACTAACGTGTACATACTTGCTAATATCTTGATGTCTTACCTCCTCAGGGATATTTGTGTTTTAAAGAGGTTACTTGTATACCTACTTCTCCAAAATGAAACACAAAAGGGGATTTTTGCTTATTCATCTAACCATCCAGCCATCAAATAATATTTAGTACCAACCTTCTGTGAACAGGTACTTTGTTAAAACTGTACAACCAAGATATGTCAAAGGCTCCAGGCTTAGGGAACTTCAGGCATTAACAGTCACAGATGAGCTTTGTGGACAATGGACTTTCCTTCTTATCTCTCAGATCATAGCACAGGGGAACAGGCTCTCTCCTTGACTGGAACTTAGACTCCTTGAGGGTTGGGTCTCCTGTTCTCTTCAGTCATACTTGCATCCCAGTGCCTTGTGTAAGTTCTGTCTGGCACGCAGAGGTGCCTAGTTCACCTTCATCGAGTAAATTCCTGACCTCGGAGACAAGGATATTCTTGTCCTAAGGCCAAAAACTTACACTAGATGAGAGATGTTTTGTTGTTCTGAATTTTTATACTTTGAATAATACACTTGGACCCTAGAACCAACCACAGTGTTTTGTTATGTATCATTTTGAATATAAAGCTGGTCTGCTTGGCATTCTTCCTAAAGGTAATTGATATTCAAGTAAAGAAAAGACCCCTTTATAACCTTTCCTTGGTGGGTTTTATATTGCAAGTCCAATTTACAGATGAAAACACCTAAGAGGCAATTATTACATATCTGTCCTGTAAATGCATCAAAGATATAAAACCACTGACTTCTTTCTTTGACTTGAATGGTTAAAATTGTCCATCATTTTAATACTTCTGAAATCTAAAATATACTAATATATAAGTTAACTTTTAAGTTTAAATAACTGTGAAAAAATATTAAAATGTAATCATATAAAGCCAAATTAGAATATTGAAGAAACTCTATGCAAAAAAATGAAAAATTAATTCTTTAATTTTGATCTCAAATACATACTGCTCTCGAGAATATGGGTGAACTTTTTCCTAAATGATAATATTGTCATAACTGAATATACACATACTACTGAATCTTTGGGTAAGTTCTCATTTGGATTTCATTTTTAAAAAAATGAAGTGCATAAAATCTGAGTCTAAAACAGAAGAAACAGGTTTTTTTTTTTTTTTTTTCCTGTGG
>NW_020173124.1:3338173-3362856 GCF_003031525.2 Neophocaena asiaeorientalis asiaeorientalis | reverse complement strand
CCCGTGTCCCCTGCATCGGCAGGCGGACTCTCAACCACTACGCCACCAGGGAAGCCCGGGAAACAGGTTTTTTAATGTTACCTTTTTAAAAGATTACCTTTATTTTAGGATGTTCATGGGAAATTCAACTTCCAGTGCCATTCTAATACATAAAAAATGAATGTCAGGAAAAAAATTGTTTCATGTACCAGCCAATGTATTTCTGTAATCCTCCCAGAAAAGATGATTGTCAAACAGACTACTTCTTGCAAAAATGCCTTCTCTGTCTCATCTCTTACTTAGCACTTTATCCTCTGCTTCTCAAGACTGAACCAGGCTCAGGAAACCCTTAGCACCAGCAGCCCACAAGCCCTGTTGACGTTTTGCTAAGGAGGGATTTTGGTCTTGCACTCACAGCACACTCTTCACCTTGGAGAAGCGCCTTCTGCCAGCTGTCCCTGAGAATCAGAGGATATCCTCCATTTCACTTCCACCTGTCCGCCTTTTTGATCCTCATTATTTTTGGCAGCTTCTCCATCTATTGTGTGGTTCGGGGAGTTGATGTCTTATTGTTGTGGAAGATTACATTTGCACTCTATTTCCAGTTCTCCTTGTTGCCTTTGGGTAATGTCCAAGTGGAGAAGGGGGGGAATGGCAATTGACTCCCCTGATCTCAGTTGTAATTATTTAGGAAAGTGATTTGATATGATGTTATAATAGTTCTTGGAAGGAATGATGAGCATCTGAACTCTATCAAGAAAGGAGAGGGCTTCCCTGGTGGCGCAGTGGTTGAGAGTCCGCCTGCCGATGCAGGGGACACGGGTTCGTGCCCCGGTCCGGGAAGATCCCACATGCCGCGGAGCGGCTGGGCCCGTGAGCCATGGCCGCTGAGCCTGCGCGTCCGGAGCCTGTGCTCCGCAACAGGAGAGGCCACGACAGTGAGAGGCCCACGTACTGGAAAAAAAAAAAAGAAAGAAAAAAAGAAAGGAGAAACATACTTGGGTGGTAATAAGGAGTTGGTTCGGGAATTGATTGTTGACGTGAGGGTGTCTGGGCTAATTGTGGATTGGGTGATGAGATTAATGGTGGCACTTGACAGAATTAGGGATACAGTCTGAGAAGAAAAATTCAGTTAAGGACATGTGTGCCTTTATACACAAACACAAACTGCTTTAAATCATGTTTGTAACTCTATGAAAAGCTCAATAATGGCACATTCCACTTATACTATAAATTAACTGATTGTAAAGTATAGCAAACTTTATTTTTTGCCCAATTATGGTGGCTATCAAGCTCAATAGAATATTCTTAAATTCCCAGTTCTGTAAATGAAGAATAAAACAATGATGATTACAATAATTATTATTACAATAATTATAACAACCACCATCCTTTATTGTGTATTTTCTGTTTGCCAGGCACTGAAAATTGTTTCATATACATCATCTCAGTTAATCCCCTCAACAGCTCTTTGAACTGAGTGTTATTAGCCAGATTGTTACAGATGAGGAAATTAAATCTCAGACAGGTTTAGTAATTTGCCCTGGATTACAGCTACTAAATGTCAGAACTAGGATTTTAACCCTCCTTTCACTAGGCTGTATCGTCCATGTAAACTTAAACTATTTTACATCATTTATTCTGATAAAACATACCATTAGAACTATAGTTATAGATGAATTGATTATTATTAGCTTTCAATAAGCATCTTCTTTTTTGGGGGGTTTACATACACCTCTAAAGCAAACTATTTAGTCAAAAAGATCTCTCACCAAATACACTATCTAACATACTCGACTCTTCTTTGTTATCCATTCTTTACCAGAAATAAATTTTCCTGATACCTCCTAGTAATAAGTAGATTTAATTAATTAAGACTTTGGTTCATGAGGCTTCTCATTCTGAAGAACCATTTCTTGAGCATTATAGTTAATTTATAGCATGTGATGCTATTACAATATTCAAAATCTTTTATCCTTTTCCATATGAATGATTAGTCTATCTTTGGTACCTAATGTGAGTAGTTCTTAATACCTTTAAATAATAAGCCAAAAAGACTGGGTAATGAAATTTGGGGATGAACTTTTTTCTTTTATGTTTTTGTGAAAGGGACTAAGTAGAATAATACAGGTTTATTTCATTTACGAGAATGTAGGAGAAGAGAGGAGATACATAATTAATACTGTTTATAAAATGAAAAAATGCAACATATGTAGTAACAAGAACACGTCATTTTGAGCAGGTCTTTATAGAACAGACATCCCATACTATGTTCCTCCTTTTCCACAGTCATTGCCATGACAATCTGGTATGCTTAGCAGTTGCTGCTTAGTAAGGGAGATGTCTCTTCTAGGAGATCTCTGTGTCAGCCAAAAAAACACTGCAGTCTCATTTGGGTCTAGAAATAAGATGAAATACATAAAATGAACAGAATTCTAGCATTTTTCTTCCCATTGAAAGGATTTTTTATGAGTCACTCTGCCCATTTCTACTTTAACATTTTTTTAAATCAGAAGGAAGTTTTGGAGCAGAATTTTCTCTTCAAATTAAGATTCTTTCCCATATGATTGAAGACCTTGTCATTTCTAGATGTGACAAAATGTCCACAACTGAATATGAAAACCTGTTATTAAGAATTGAAATTCATTTGGATGAAAGGCATCTAATAATCCAGGCCATGTTTAATTGTCCATTAAAAAAAAAAAAACATGATCCTTCATGTCATTTCATAGACCTATCCTACTGTAATCTAAAAAATATAACTGTCTCTGTTCAGCCACGACAGAGCTATTATTCACTCACTCCAAAATCATATTTTGAGTGCCCACCAACTTCTGGAGTCAAAGGATTTCACTGTTGTGGTAGGGATTTCGGATGAATTATAAGAGGACAACATACAAATAAATATGAAATAATGTAAAAGAACACATTCATGGAATCATCAGTAACTTGAGAATGTTCTTGCAGGGATTCAGAGTGAGATGGGATTTCACAGGGATGACTACTAGTAACAATAAACTCAAAATTAGTGAAAGAGGCAATGGGCAAAGAGTGGCCAAGAGGAGGGGAGAGTGTGTCCCAGACTCAGGAATTATAGACACAAGAGCTGTGGATGGAAAACAGCACAGAGACAGGAAGAGGATGAGAATGAATATGAGCATCAACACTCATTTGAGGGAATGAGTTGATTGAAATATTTGAATGTTGGATAGGGTGGCTTAATTTCAATTTAGTGGGTTTTTAGTATGCATTTCAGAGAAGAAATATATAAGGAAAATCACATAGAAGAGGATAATGTAAGAGTTTTGCTGGAAGCTGAATTGGCAGAGGGAGAGTCTGAAGCTCAGTGGTGTTGTCAGGGTATGAGGGGATAACATTGTACTATAGAAATGGAAATTATCAAGCAATCTTAAATTATGTAGGAGAAAATAGTAAGGCTGGTAATGAGTTTATTAGCAGGACAACTTAGAAGCAGCCTCCTTGTGTTCAGAATGTGTCAGGCTTGAGTCCTGGAATATTGGGAGGATGAGGATATGTCAGTACCAGAGAGAAGCTAGGTCATTAATGCTGTGTTCGACAAGGCAACAGCTTAGTTTTTAAGTATTATAGATGAGTTGTCATTGGAAGAGCCAAGTGAAGACTCTGTGTATTCACCTCATTATATAAATAGTAAAAAAATAATTTATAATAGGTGGGGATAAAAAGATTAGATTCTTGAGAGGTGAGCTAGATTTGGAGTGTCAGTTCAGAATAATAACTTTTTAAACTGTATGCCAGGCCTAATTCTACACATGGAGAATACAGGGTAAACAAAGGCATGAGCTCTGCCCTCATGGAACTTACAACATAGAGTGCGTAGGTGACTCTTTGAAAGTGGGATAGTTCCAAAAGGCAGGTAAACATTGTAGGACAGGGGAAATAGATCTTTGTTAGAGATTTGAGATGGCTACATTTGCAGGGTAGGAGGAAAAAACAAGAATGAATAAGGATTCTACAAAAGAGAACTTTGAATGTTATAAAAAGAACCAGATGTCACTTTAAGTATTGTTTGAAACATCAGTAAGTTGGAACCAACTTAAATGTCCAGTAGTAGGAGGATTTACTTTAAATTGTGAAATATTAGGTAAACATTATTAAATGAGATATCTATATGCACTGATGTAGATAGATGTCTATGATGTATTTAATGAAAATGGAAAGTGCAGAATGACTGATAATGATCTCGTATTTATAAAGTAAGGAAAGTGTATAAAAATACGCTCACACAAATATATATTTGTGCATGTGCATAGAAATAGATCAGGAGGCCTACTCACCAAACAGTTGTTAGTAGTGGTTACATATGAGGAGTAGAATCAGGAAGGGTAAGAAATAGGGGCTCTCAGTGCATACTTCATATATTTCAGAATTATTTTTATTTTATTACATTGAGCATGCATTTTCTTCATTGAAATTTGTATTGGAATAATTGTAGATTCACATACAGTTGTAAGAAATCATACAGAGTCCCCTCCTGGAACTGCGATGTTACAAAATGTTGAGTCTTCTGTTCCTGTCCCAGAGGTCCCTGAGGTTCAGTTCTTTCTTATTTTATATTTTTGTCTATTTTCTCTCTTGTTCACAGTGAGTAAATTCTGTTCACCTCAAGAACACTGATTCTATTCTCTGCAATATCCTTTCTACTATTGAGCCCATCCAGTGAGTTTTTAAATTTCTATTCTTGTATTCTCGGTACTGTTATTTCCATCTGACAGATGCTGAGATTAAGCATGGGAAAACCTGACTGTAAGCTTCCTGGCAGTCAGGGTAAAACAGGAAACAAAAATCATGCATCTTCCTATACGAGAAGTAAAAACACAACAATTCTCAGTGATGTCAAAGAATTTCCTAGGCTTCTCCCTTAGACAAATTTCTCACTCTAGGAGATGGACTAAGAGGAGTAGTTCTCAGGATAACCAGCAAGCAGTTTTGAATGTATTTTCTACACATCTCTTGGAGGGAAATGTTATAATACAAAAGAAAATCTAAATGATTTGTCAGTTTCCAGTTACAGCCCAGATCACCACATCTGACAAGGAGAAACTTTATTACAGAAAGAAACAGAAGGACTTAGTAATGAACTGGGGAAAGAGCTCAGTTCATAGAGCCTCCCAGGTCTGAGAAGAAGTAATTACATACATTGTGATGCTTTAAAAGTATGTGCAACAGTAACTGCTGCCTAAGTAACATCCTAAGAGTGGGGAAGACCCCATTCATCCTAATTGAGACACTTCGTGGCCTACCAGTTATATGAGTCATGGGTTTCTATTGGCTTCCTGGCGAAAGTTGTAGCGAAAGAGCTCATTGACAAATTAGAGAGCTGAGTGAGATTACTGTATACAATATCTGGGAAGAGTGGGAATCATTGTTGAAGAGAAACAACCTGGGGGGTCTAAGCTTTTAGCAGTGGGGAGATTTAAAAGGAGATCATGTTGTGAGACCTAGTGGGAAAAATGATTCATTGAATATCGTTTTCACTGGGTGGCCTGCTGGATGAAATGAGTGGGAAGATGTAATTGGTCATTAGGTCATTAGATTGTAGTCTAAATACACTATTTGGAAACTAAGCAAGGATTGCTTCTAAGAAAGCAGAAGATGGTCAGTGTTGTCAAATGTAGGAGAAAATACAAGAAGATGAGAATGAAGGGGGGCATAGGTGAGAATTAGTATTGTTAGAGAGCATTTTCACCCAACAGAATTAAAGAATGGGAGGCAAGTTGTAGGAAAGATACAGGAGGTAAGAAAGGAGGGATATAGCTAATATTCTAAGATGAAAGGATCTATGAAAAGTCACCTAGAAATAGTATATTATTGGAACTATTGTCATTGATAAATGGTGTCAGGTAAAAAGGATAACTTAAAAGTGCCTAAGACATACATGAAGAAATTGTGGAGGAGGGGATAGGATCACAGGCTTTAGGAAGGGAACTGACCATGAGAACGCAGATTTCTCAAAGAGACAAGGTAGAAGATCTAGAGCTCTAATGGACTTTGAATTTGGAAAGGCAGACATCTCTCCCTCTGCTATTAAAAGGAAAGATGAGAATATGAATGTGCAGATGGCATGAAACACTGATATGCATAAATTAGAATTTTATTTTTCTATGACTTAATTTCTGTGCAATGGCCCATTTCAATACGGTGATGGAAAGCTCAAGCCGTTCAAGATTCTCTGTCTTCCATTTTCCTGGTCCTCATTCCTCCCAGGCCACTGCTGAGGGATCCTTTGCTTTTATCGGTCTGCCAGCAACCCTGTGACTCCTCCATGACACTCAAGGAAACCATGGTTCCACATTTATGCCTACCATGTCTCAGGAATCTCTCACGAATGTCCCTAGTACTGTGTGCCCAGATACATACCCTCAGACATTCAGTCTCCGGGGTCATGCTTCTTCCTCGGCTTCTAACCCAGGAAGTGTAGTTCATGGCCTCAGGGACTCTCATAGTTCTGTTTTCCTCAACTCTCCCCCATCAGTCCTCCTTGTTTCTTGTCTAGAGGTAGAACAGTGACACGTTGTGGGAGGGTGTGTGCTACTGTCACATAGCATTTTGCTTAAGTACTTGTACCTATCTGAAGTCCTTACCATTTCTACAAGGGCTTTTGCTTCTGTGACCAACAAAGAAGACTGCCCCTTTTTTTTGGTAGAGGTTGGGGGGGCTTTTCCCGTGTCTCAAGCCTTCCTTGAAGCAACGAACATAAAACATCTTAGTTTCTTGAATGTGTTCAGGTAGAAGGGAAATGGAATAAATTGGTTAACATTTCTAAAATATTAAAATACCACAAATACCAAAGATGAAGCGAATGAGAGTTTATTGTGTTTTACAATAAACACATATATAGTTGTTTTACAATGTTGTGTTAGTTTCTGCTGTACAGCAAAGTGAAGCAGAGTTCCCTGTGCTATAGAGCAGGTTCTCATTAGTTATCTATTTTATACGTATTAGTTAGTGTATATATGTCTAACAACTAACATTTTAAATGTAGGTATTATCATTACCCCATTCTAACTGTGAAGAAGCTGAGGCTATGTGAGGTTATATCACATACAAAGAGTCATACTGCTGATCAGTGGCAGAGCCACTTGTCTCCGAACTGTACCCTTCACTCTCTCTCTGAAAGTAAAGTTGAAGGGCAGAATGCAGTATGAGCAACATTCAGAGAAAGCCACAGTGGGTATTCTTGGTTTTAGTCACCTGTAAGGAAATGATGGTGGGGAGGGCTGGTGGAGTTACAGAAAGACAGGCACTGGTAGTATCAGATGGAGGAGAGGCTGAGTTGATGGCTCATAAGACTATGGGTTGAATTCTATTCGAAGCACCATTTTAAAGGCAGAAGCAGCGCCTGTGGCAGGAAACCCAAACTGTTCATTGTTGTCAGGCATACAGAGGGAAGTGAAGAGTTTATGGTCCAAGAAAGGATAGTAGAGAAGTAAGTGATCATAACGACTAACACAAGCTGGTAAATAGAAGCCTTATGTTCTGGAATAAAGAACACATCACTGAATTTGGAAGTAACATGGTACTTCATAATGAGGCAGCAAAGATGGAGGTTAGCAGGGTATCAGAAAGGGTGAAGAAATTTGAAACCATGGTGTTGAGAGATCATGTAATTCCATATTACTTCCCGTTATTCTTATTGCCATCTCTTATCCAATGGGTTTTAACCTCAAGTAGCAATCTAAGAAATGTCCATCACTTGATGGTCTGGAAACAAAACCATGGACTGAAGGTACCAGCTCTCTTTTTCTTCTCATTATATGTAGGAAGAAAGAAATGGGAAAGTCAAAGACTGTACAGAAGAAAGAATATGACTTTAGAGTGATGAGACCTGATTTCAAATGCAGACTCAGTCTCTTCTGTGTGATCTTAAATGAAAGAATAGTTATATTTCTGTGACCACTTGGTTGAGAGCCTTAATTAGGATTATGGTTAGGTGCCTAGTATGGGATCCTGCACATAGCAGGAGCTCTATAAATGTAATTTATTTTTCCTACACCTTTATTCATTCAACAAATATTTTTAGAGCAGCTAATTTTATGCCACAGATAATGTATTAGTCAGCGTAGTCCACCTTATGCTGTAGTAATAAAGACCCCCTAATCTCAATTGCTTAAACACAACAGAAGTTTAATTCTCTCACCAACTCAAAGTCTGCTGCATGTTTAGATGGCTTTATTGGGCGACTCTTCTCCATGTAGCAGTCCAGACCACTTCACTCTTTTAACCTAACCATCTTAATACAAGACCTCTGCAAGGATCACTACAACAGAGAAAGTGCTGTCCAGAACTGCTCTTAGAAATTTCTACCTGGAAGTGACACACATCAATCAGCTTGCAATCCATTGGTCAGAACTACCCTGTGGCCTCTCCTACTTCAAGGGGATGAACGTGGAGTCTTTCGTGTGCCCAGAAAAAAAGAAGAACCGAATATTGATGAACACAAGGAATGTCTTCCACTCGCAAGGCACTGGGTACTTAGTAGTGAATAAAGCAGGCATCATTTATCTTTCCCTCATGGACCTCTCAATCCAGAGTGACATGCTGCTGGGAAAGTTACGGCATCTGAAAAGAGCCAGGTTTCTGCCCAGGCAAGGCAAGGAACTAGATCAAAGTGATTGCATTCAATAAGTATAAAGTTATGTGGGAAAACAGGAAAGGATAACAGTTGAGTATAAGTGACAAGTATGGAGAAACTTAGAAATCCTCAATAAATATTTACTGAATGAATGTTAAGTGAGGAATAAGAAGAAATTTAGCTCTAAAACACTAAACGGGAAAGGCGACAGAGAGAGAACAGATACAGGAAGAAAAAACACATGGAAACAGTTTATGCTTTTCAAATGTTCTGAATAATATTTGGGAATAAAAGCTGTTCTTGCTATATCTGCTGCTTCCAGTAAGCCTGAAATATTCTGTTCTGGTCTCTTCTGCCATAGTTGGGCTGCACAGGAATGAGTTCCCAGCCAGACTGTTTCATTCTTACCTAATCAAGAATGTGGGAATTGTTGGGAGACTTGGACTCTGACTCATCTTCTAGAATGTTTTATGACGAATCAAGTTTGCTTGATGGGCAGCTGTCAAATCTAGAAGTGTCACAGGAAATGAGGAATTATGCCACTATAAATACTAAAAATGCTACAGAGTTAAGCAAAAATCCTTATGAATACAATTTTATGGCAGAATGTTAGAGGTGGTTCCTTAAAGCATTAAAATGATTGACATAAAAAATATTTATTAAAGGAATGATAGAAAACATGTAAAAAAAAAAAGAGAAACATTTATAATGTAGCCCCTACAGATAAACCCTGTTAACATTTTGGTATACTTCACCCCAACCTTTTTTTCTAGGCACAAACGTCCATTTGTCTTACAAAAATAGATCATAAAATATGTATTGCTCTGTCACCTCCCTTTTACTTAACAGTATTTCTTGAATATATTTCCATGCCAAAAATATACTTCTACAAAATTATTTCATGGCTGCAGGGTATTATATCATATGTATGTGTCAAAGTATATTTCTTTATCATCCCATTACGTTGTTTACAGATGGTTGCTATTATAAACAATGCTGTAATGAACATACTCTGGCTGAATTTCTGTGCACCTCTTTAATTATTTCATAGGGTAACTTTTCTAAATCGGAATTACTGTGGAAAAAGTTACATACAATTTAAGGCTTATTATGTACATTACCAAATTGCCCTCTAAAATATTGTTGCAATTTACATCCCTACCAGAATCGATGAGCACAGGAGAGTTTAGGAGCCCGTAAGTCTACAAATGTGATTATAAAGAATTGACGATACCATTAAATGTGTGTTTAATCCTGATAGCTGTTGACAAAAAGGGGCACTCGATATGTTATTTTTATTTTTAAATTTTTATTTATTTATTTTTGGCTACGTTGGGTCTTCATTGCTGCACGTGGGCTCTCTAGTTGCAGCGCTTGGGGGCTACTCTTCTTGCAGTGCGTGGGCTTCCCATTGCGGTGGCTTCTCTTGTTTCAGAGCCCAGGCTCTAAGCGCGTGGGCTTCAGTAGTGTGGCACGTGGGCTCAGTAGTTGTGGCTCACGGGCTCTAGAGCACAGGCTCAGTAGTTGTGGCACATGGGCTTAGTTGTTCCGCGGCATGTAGGATCTTCCCAGACCAGCGTTCGAACCCGTGTCCCCTGCATTGGCAGGCAGAATCTTAACCACTGCGCCATCAGGGAAGCCCAATATGTTATTTTAAAATACCTCATCCTATGTTTCATGCTTCATTCTAAAATCATAAGTATGAGAACTTCACATTAGATTTCTTAGAAAGGAATTTAAGACAGATTCACATTCTCTGCTAAATGGGTCCATTAATATTATGGGCGCTAGGATAAGATCCATGGATGATCCATTGGATATCTGCAGTGAGTCCCTCTCTTGACAAAATATATTGAGCTCTGTCATTGCTATATCCGTGCCTTGATATATGGCTGGGCTGGATATCTGTGCACATCTTTAATGCTTCTCTGAATAGTAGGCAATTTCCCATTTGTCTAAAGAGAAAACCGAGAAAAGTTTTCAGCTAAATTGACTATGTAAACTTTGAGGGGCATGGATGAACTGGCCAAGTGTCTACTTATAATATGTAATCTACTAATTTAGACATAGATAATACTTTAAAGCATATATCATGTAGAATATTTTTAGAGGTATTGCTCTTTTCTCAACCTTATAGTTTATGATGTAGTTTTAGTCTAACTCCCTCTCCCACGCATTCTTTTTTTTTTTTTTTTTGCGGTACCTGGGCCTCTCACTGTTGTGGCCTCTCCCGTTGCAGAGCACAGGCTCTGGACGCACAGGCTCAGCGGCCATGGCTCATGGGCCCAGCCGCTCCGCGGCATGTGGGATCTTCCCGGACTGGGGCGCAAACCCGTGTCCCCTGCATCGGCAGGCGGACTCTCAATCACTGCGCCACCAGGGAAGCCCTCCCATGCATTCTTGACACCAGAATGGTACCACCTTTTCAGGCAGCTGGCATGTTTCTGCCACCTGTCATCTGGAATTCAGTCTAAGCAGTTTGGGGTGCAAGTTTGTGAAACCGTATGATGCCATCACTGGAAATCTTTTCTCTGGCTATAAAAACCCACTTACTACTCATAGTCTCCAGTAACCACTTACTCTATTACCTTTTTTAGTGATCTTTAAAATACTTGTTTTCAAAAACACTTTGAATTTTTAGGTCGTGTCTCCCAAAATAATTACTAACTCAGTATTAAATCCCTTGGCTTCTGTTTTTACCGGTCCCATCAAGCGAATGACTGCTAAAACTATCCAAAATTCTCATCAGTTGGCGTCTCAGGTTAATGCTATTTTCCTAAACTGTACTTTATTCAAAATAAAGTAATTGAGAGAGTGCCTGGTATTATGAGAGACTTTATAAGGACTTTAGATAAGATGCCTCTTTTTCTGAGGGATAATTATATGGAAGAAGAATCTCACCTTACATTCATCCATATATTATAGTTTAAACAAAAAGAGAGGGGATTCATGCAAATCTCTTTTGTGTTCTTATGCAAAGTGACTATTGAATATGAGAGTTTTTGTCTACCTATAAAAAATATCTTAAGAATATAGTAGGATTGTCATGCATTTATCTTGTATAGAAACACTGAAAATATAGGTTCATGAAGCCTGCTGCTTTGAAAATATTCACATTGGAATCTTTTAAGAACTACAGCTTCTACCCAATTAAACCTCCTTCCAAGCCCAAACCACATCTACTTTTACTTTAATACAAAACAAACCAACCAACCAACAAACAAGCAGCAGGAAATATTTAGAATAGATATTCTCTCAGAGACCCATAGCCAAAATTTTTGGAACTCAAAATGAAAAATTTAGAGAATTGAGTGGCTAGATTTCCCTGTAGTGTTACTCCCTCCTTAAAATATATTATGTTATATTGTTTCCATTCTTTTCATCTACGTATTTCCAAGAGATTCAGAGTAAAGTAACATATACTACAGGTCAGGTGGCAGCTGTTTGATTGATATGGTTGAAGATAACATATGGTGTATCCTTTACTTTAAGCTGTTTTGAGTCTTTTTTCTTGCCCACAGCAGTAGTATATGTGAGAATTACCCCAAAACTTCCCAATGGTACATGTGTGTAATACCCATCATCTTAAAAAGCAATGAACATTTTGCCACTGCATTCTTTATTATTTGAAGCAAATCAAACTGAGAGCTTAAAATAAATTGTTACAGAACTCTAATTCTATAAGATTTTACAATTCCAGGAGATTATACATGCCGTTTTAAAATGTTAATCAGAAGATGCATTTGTTTTAATTCTTGATACTGAAAATATTGACTGAATTGTGAATTAACACATTTAGGGTTGCAGATGTCATTTTTCATGAGATTTCCTGAATGATATAATTTTCATATTTCATATAGCAGTTTGATCAATTTACAGATTTATTTTACATAATTAGTTGGTAAATGAGAAATTCAATTGCTGATATATAACTATTTCTCTGAAATATAGAAAATAAGTTTAAATTCTGAATTATAAACAAAAAAGCAAATATTTTGAAGACATCTGGTCCACATCTGTCTGAAATCAGATAATTTAAAACAGTGTGATTAAATGCAAGAAATACTGAAATATTCACACCTTAGAATGTAAAAAATAAGTCATTCCATTTTAGTGTGATTTCTTGAATTGGTGATTTTTTTAAATTTTAGTGTCCTTTAGCCTCTTATTCTGTCATTACAGAGAAGACTGACAAGCTAAACAAACAAAAATAATCCATGTTTTTCAAAGCTTCTACTAAATGAAAGAATTATCTTTATTACTATTCTTTTATGCGTTGACTAACCTCCACTCCTAAGTTAATACTCAGCGGACTTAGACTCAGGCCTACCCCCTTTTGATGTATTTATAATTCTCCATTCAATTATTAAAAATAAGAGATTAGTGAGAGAGTGTGTAATCTCACTCCCTAAACTGTGTGTTCCTTGTGGACACAAAGAGGCTCAGTAAATGTGAGAGAGAGGTACTCAGACTCATGGAAATGAAAAGCATCTTTGGTACATTCTCAAGATCAGTAGAGAATCGTCCTTGGAAGACTGGTCTTTTCTTTCGTTAAAAACCTGTGTTAAGTGGAAAATTAACCATTTTAGGAGAAAGGAAAATAAGCTAGACTTTCTATAGTCTAACCAAAAAATGTGAAAAAAACAGATTCTCCTTTAATAAAAGGTTGCAGAGCCTTGAGACTTCAATAGGACTGGGTTTTGATCCATGATAGAGAAATTAGATTCATGAAAACACTCAATACTAATGCTACAGTATAAGGGTGAGGGAAGATCTCAGCTTGGATGCCAGAGGCTCTCCTAACTAACAGTAGACCATGAGAGGAATTGATACTATGAGAAGTGAAAACACTTTTCCTAACACATACCCTAAGATATCACAAGTTTTGTTTTGTGTTTTTATTTCCAGGGAGCATGATAAAGATCCAGAGAGTTTTTTTAAGGTATTGATGCATCTTAAGGACTTAGGACTCAATTTCCACGTATCTGTCCTTGGAGAAACCTTCACAGATGTCCCAGGTATTCCTTTTGAATTTTCTTGTGTGTATTTTTATAGATGACATAAGCTGTACAACTTAAGTATTAATTTCCATGTTTCCCTTTGTTAGAATAATCAAGATGAGCACCGTTAACCAAAAGGTTATACGATGGCATTAAAGTGTGATTCAATTAAAAAAATACTTAAGTAAGCACTCTTTGATTTAAGTTGAGAACGTGAAGTCATCTCTTTTATCAAATATAGTTTATACAATGCATCCTAATGTAAATAACATATATTGCTTTAGGCATCTTAACACTTAAGGAAAGTGGGAATTTGTAATTGGATATACACCCTCTCACCTCTGGGGTCATTGGTTTGATTCCTACTCACATTGGTAATGGCTGAAATATATTACCATCTGTTAGGTGGCCTGTGTAAAGCATTTTGGCATCAAACTTGTAATGTGGAGTAGACACATATCATAGTTGTCATTGGTCCATGTCTTTTTTATTGAACTTGAGAAAACAAACAAAAATCCAAAGCTGATAGCAGCAGGTCTTCTCATCCTTAATGCCACATGGAGCCTGTTCCAAGCCATTTCCTTCACCCTGCATCCTCACTGGGCATGTTTGGGTCAGTAAGATGAGCATCCCAACCACCGTCCTAAGCACTTAGGTGTTCATATTTTTTAAGCTTTGGGTATTCAGCTTTTTTTGTAAACTCCAAATATACAGACAAGAAAAGTTCAGAAATGACCTCTGTCATCATGCTTTATGACTCTTAAGGACCACTTAAAGTTTACCCTCAGTTAGCAAGTACTTTTTGATTCTGGTACAACACAAGGAAGTACACCCAGCTTGTACCTCAGTAGCTTCATCTGATATGGCTCATCCTCTGCCCCCTGCACTTACGGACACCAAACTTTTCTCAGTTCCTCTAAGATTCCAGCCTTCTTTAAACCTTTGCACATTTGCCTATTTGTATTTTATTCATTTGCTCTCAGCTCAAGGGCATTTTCTTTCAATGTGAAGCTTTGCAATGGTCTCATGGCACCCTATACTTTTACCTCATGGTGCCTCCCTCAGTTTCTAATCATATAATTTTGTGTAATTTGTTATCTCACTCCCCCCCCACACACACACATACACATAAACATTAGAATGTAGGTGCTGGGAGGACAAAGATTATGACTATCTTGTTCATCACGGTGCCTCAGAGCCTAGTGCAGTGCCTGGTACAAGGCTGGAACTCAATAAATATTTGTTCAATAAACAGATAAAAATGTAAACTCCCTGCCCTCAAGCAGTTTATAGTTTTCTTGAAGAGGGAACACTTTTGCATAAGGACGGGAAACAGAGGGAAACACAGGATAATGTAATTATATATTAGTACTGACACATGTGGCTTAGAGTAGAATGTTAATTTAAGAGCTAGAACTTGAATAGCCAAAGGATTAGGATATTCCAAAAGGGGAAACAACATGGGCAAAGCATAGAGAAGCAAGTATTTTAGATATTGTACTTAAATGAGAGAACAATTTCAGTGATTAGTGCTATGAGGTCGCTAAGTAGAATAGAAGATTCTGCATGCAAAACTTAATAAGCAAGTAATACATGGGCAGGGTAGGGCCAAAGTACGGAGGATGAGCAAAGTAGATTAGGTAAAGGTAAAAAATAGGGAGCCTCGGTCTTGAACTGGAAAGAAATATGATAAAGCGTGTATTTTAGGAAGATTTATCTTGCAGTGATATGTAGGCAGAATTGCAGTGAGACTCTGCAGCGGTCATCCAAGTGTGATTCTGTGAGGTGGTGGAAGAGAGATTAGTGAGAGGGCTGTAGGAGAGAGACATTCTCAAGGAAAACACAGAAAAGAATTTGATAGATGGATGGCTGTCAAAAAAGAAGGAAGAAAAAATCAGCTCATTTACAAAGCTAGTGAGTTCAATTTTGTTTGTGCCAGTTTTGAGGTGTTCGTGGATGAACTGAGGAAAGAGGCTGGAGGATATCCCTAAGCAGAAGGCTTTGTAGCCAGCTTTACTGTTGGATAATTTTAAGCCTCCACTACAAAGAAGACTAGGTTCTTACTCAAAGGGCCATGTCCTTGGGATCACAGCTCTCCCATCCCACACGTTAACACTGAGCTATTTAGATCAGCACTGGGGATTGAAAGTGGATTGGGGAGCAATTAGGGGCCCAAGAACTGAGTGCTCAGTAATTACAGGCTCAGTCTTTTACTCATTTTGGTTCGACCTCAACACATACTTACTGAGCACTGTGGAAGGGGGATTTCACAGTGTACAGGACTCAGTCTGCACCTCAGGGAGCCCTGCCTTGGGGAGACACTTACATATAATTAACAGGTACCTAGGATGCTGTGGGATCATTAGGGAATGCTGTGGAAGACCATAGGAAGGGTCATATTACCTACGTACACACTTCTGTTACTCCCAGTCCCAACTGGAGCTCCTCTCTGCCCTTGCCTCTGGCCCATCTCTGTCACGTCAAATGTGAATCAATTCTCTTTAAGGCTACAGAACTTCACCTTGCACATAGGAGGAGCCCAAGTTGTTGGCTGGATGACTGAGCCTGGGAGATTTCCAGGTTGTGCTCCTAGAAGGCCACCTTGCTAGTCTTTACTCCAAAGGTTTCTTCACAGGCAGTTCTGTGTAACTTCTGCCATTTGTATCACTGTCCTAGTTTGACAAACACTAATGTAGCACTTGCTGTATTTCAGGCATTGTTCTAAGCCATTTATAAATGTTAACTCTTCTTAACAGTCTCATTCAGTATTACTGTCTCCATTTTTCTTAGGTGGGGAAACTGAGGCACAGAGAAATTAAGTGAGGTCACATAACTATCAATACATAATACTTTAAACCACTATGCTGTGCTACCTTTCCATTTTCTTGTTTTCTGACCCAACTGCTTCTCTAAGTTTAAACATTAATTTTTTTTCCCCACCTCACCATCCAGCACTTCACGCAAAGGGTTACCTAGCAGGCATACATTTCTTTGCCTGTTGTCTCTTCTAGGTGCTCCACTAGCATATCTAAAACCCATACCCTAAAACCAGCTTATACACTGCAGTATCAGCCAGAAGGATAACTCTGAACACTGTTAACATTTGTGAGGAAGTGGTTTTCTTGTAAATAATTGTAATAATAATCATTATTATCCTGTTAATTGCTATTATTTATTGAAAGTTTGCTTCTTGCTTGGTCCTTTGCCAGGTTATTTCATATACTGCTCATGATAATCCCAAAGGCGTAGGTATTATTATCCATTTGATAGATGGAAAAACTGAGACTTTGAAGGCTTGAGCCACTTTGATTACACTCCTTATGAGTCAAGTTTTGCTCTTTCACATACAAGCCTAGATGTATTGGAAAACCAAGAAAGGTTTAATACATGACAGCAGGACCATTAAAATACTCTTATTTTTTTCCCTTGAGGTAAGATTTATACATATAACATTGTATTTAAATTTAAGGTGTACAATGTGATAACTTGATACATTTACATATTGCAATATGATTACCAGTGTAGCTCTAGCTAAGGTCTCTCTCACATCACATAATTATTTCTTTTTCACAGTGAGAACATGTAAGATCTAGTCTCTTAGCAATTTTAAAGTATATAATACAGTATTGTTGACTGTAATCACTATGCTGTATTTTTGATCTCCAGGACTTATTCTTACTCTAGTTGCAAGTTTGTACATTAATTACTCTATAACCAACTTCTTTCTCCTTCCCTCTACACAGAACTGGTAGGGAAAGGTAGCATATCTGAGTGATGGCATTAGTGCTAGTGAGTTTTACTGCCCCCCCCCTTTTTTTTTTTTTTTTTTTTTTTTGCGGTACGCGGGCCTCTCACTGCTGTGGCCTCTCCCGTTGCGGAGCACAGGCTCCGGACGCGCAGGCTCAGCGCCCATGGCTCACAGGCTCAACCGCTCCGCAGCATGTGGGATCCTCCCAGACAGGGGCACGAACCCGTGTCCCCTGCATCAGCAGGCGGACTCTCAACCACTGCACCACCAGGGAAGCCCATTACTGCCCTTTTTGATGAAGCAGACAATCTCCATTAAATTTCTTTTGAAAATGTTAAAACCACAGTAGAGCAACTTTGTAGAGTCTTCATACTGTTGATTATTTTCAAATTATGTTGCGGTAAGGTTATTATCATCCTTTTTCTGAAAAGTGTAGTAGTTGATTATCGATTCTAGTTTATAGCTACATAGTTTATCATTCTTTTGCATGATCCTTCCATTTTACAAAAGAGATGCTAGATCTAGGACGGTGACTATTCCAAGTTCTCACAGCTGGGCACAGTGGGCGAGACAGGCAGTAGGTAGTGGCAAGGTTAGGAGTAGAACCTGGGAGTCAGTCTCCTCATCCCTACTCACTTCTGTATGTGTTCAACACATATTTTTTAAATACCTACTTTATGCCAAGCACTAAACTAGATGTTTAAGATGAAGTGGTGAATAAAACAAACATCTTCTGTGATGTTTGCATCACGGAAGTAGTCTATCTCCGGTGCATTATCCATCAGTTCCTAGAGCGCTTAGCATGTGCCAGGTACTATTAGAAGCCCTTTGTGCATTGCCTTGTTTATTCATCACAACAGCCCTGTGAATTAGGCACTTTTGTGATTATCATACTGCAGCTGCGAAAAGTCAGAAACAGGGAGGTTAAGGCACTTGCCTGAAATCACGCATCCATCCAACTATCAATCCACAATTCAAACCTTGCCAGCCCACCTCTCTGCTATTCTCCTCTATGTGGAAATCCACAAAATCATCCCTCTTTTACGGGTAAGACAGCAGGAGGTGATAATGGTGGAAAATTCCTGGCTACTCATATGAAATCATTTCCATTTTCTCTAATAAGCTCTTTGCAAATGGAAAGTTTAAAGACAAATAAACAAAGAACCCCCGCAAAACCTCAAATTCATTTCCTAAATATATCACTCCTTAGATATTAAAGTGAACTCCCTCTTCTTTCTGCCATCTGTCTTCATCACAAGAAAGGTGTCGAAAACAATATGAAGTGGGAAGATATTCCAAATAATACTTGGTATATATTTACTGTTCAATAAATACTATTTGAATGAATGAAAGAATAAGTCTGGTGTAATAGAATAATATAGTTTACATACTGTATCAGATATATTAAAAACCACATTGAAATGATTTCCAAATATTAGAGAGTTAGTGAATGAAAATAGAGAGCTCTAAGACTTAAGGAAGTTCTAAGTGGTTTTATATTATATTTTCTGTTTTCATATAAATGACCTTGATTTAACCTAAATCTATTTTTCAATCTGTCCTCATCTTTCAGTTCTTACATCAGTCAGAATAAGCTAAATTATGCTAAGCTAGCAGCCTTAAAAATCTCAGTGGCTTAAAACACTCAACACTTACTTTTTATTCATGCTCTATGTTTATTGCAGGTGAGCAGTAGTGTTCTATTCGTATGGTCACTCAGGGTCCCAAGCATATCGAGAGACCCAAGCAACCACCATCACAAACATTACCAGTTACTGTGCCAGATGCAAGAGAAAGCTAGGATGTCCTTTCGTTAGCAATTCACTGTTCTGGCCTAAAAGTGACATAGGGTTCCACTCGACTCTTTGGCCAGAACTTGTTGCAAGGCACTGCCCAACTATAAGGGGCGGCCAGGAAATGCAAGCCTGCTTTGAGCCCAGAATGGAGGAGAGCAGAAATAGTTGATGAAAAGCACTACTGACCACCATAGCTCTGACCACCATGCATCATGATCTGTGGCCCATCAGAGAGAAAATCAAGCCTACCCAAGATATCTGCCTTAGTCTGGGTGAGGCTATCCGTGTTGAATAAAGAACTTTTAACAAATATGAGAGTACTGCCCACAGCCTTCTTGCTGGAGACAACCCAGCTCGTGTCTGAAGACACATCTAGCAACTGTGTCCCATTAAGCTGAGTCGATATGAAGTCGAGTTGCTCTCTGTGGGAATGGAGTTAATTGTCACTTACGGTGATGGCATTTTGGAAAGCTTATAGTGTCAGTTAGGAGTAGTTTTGCCCTCCACCACCAGGGGATATTTGGCAGCGCCCAGAGACGTTTTGGTTGGTACAACTGTTGTGGGGAGGGGAGGGTACTACTGGCATCTAGTGGGCGGAGGCCAGGGATGCTGCTAAACACCCTACAGTGCACAGGACGGCCCTCACAGCAAAGAAGTATCCAACCTAAAATGTCAGTAGTACCAAAATTGAGAAACTCTGATTTATAAGAATTAAAGTCAGAAGATCAGGTTTGGGACTGGGTGCTGTAGCTTTCTAGGTTAACCTCAGTTAATCCATCTGTACCATACAAAGGGGAAGATGGGAAAGAGAAATAATAATAATAAAACCACCCACCCTATCTACTCCTTTGAGTTACATTGAGGATTTCAAGCACAGTTACATAATTTGGGAGGAGGGAGGGAATTGCTTTCAAAACTACTATGCAGATTTTATTATAAGACTCATGGACTTCTCTTCAGAGTTTATACGGAACGAGTCTTTAATGAATTTTGGATGAAAAGAGGACATTAATGATGCTGAACCTTAAAAGTTCATTCTTGCCATTATTTTAATTATTTTTAATCCAGAAACTTGAAAGGTCATTCTGCCACGTAAAGCATCCATCACACTCCATGTTACAAATGAACCAAAAAGCCTAGAAGCTCCTCAATGCAAACATTTTTAGCTTAGACCAATTCTCATGGCAAGGTCACATTGTTAGCCCTTAAGATGGTATTTTGTTTTGTTTTGTTTTTTAAAGAAGAAGAAGCAAATACTTAAGATATCAAATCAATGGAATGTGTGTGTATACTTAATAATTTCTCACAAATGATAACTCTAAGCCAAATACTTTTTTCTATGAACAGCCAAAGCCTTACATCAGGATTCTTCTTTCCCTACATTGTGGGAGAAGTAGTTTTAAGTTTTAGGCATGGGCGGCGGGGAGCAGAACGATTGCAAAGGAAAGTAAAAACCTGAGCTACACTTTTGGCAGACAGAAGTCTTTCTGGTTCACCTTTAATTTGAGGTTAAGAACAGTATGTGGAAAGCTTCTGGTTAGTATCTGGCATGACAATGGTTATTACAGTGATCTTGGCATATTCCTGATCCTTTGCTCTGGAGTCAAATGTAGGATAATTATATAACATTTCCCTCCCCTCCCATCTCCCTTTTCTCTCAGCTCCCAGCTACAATCTCATTTTCAGCAGAGCAGCTTACACTAAGGGGGAAATAATAGAAAGGTTCTAGGAACACAAGTAACTTACATCACATTAATATAAAGGTATAAAATTTTGCTACGGGGGAGCCCAGCAGAAGGAAAGCTATTAATATATTGATCAATGTTGAATTGTAAGACAATTGTATATGAGATGAAATAAATGTGCCAGTAAGATTAAAGTCATTCTCTCTAGACCATACCTTTCCTTTTCCTTTTAACTTTTTAAAAAATTGTCTCACTATCTACTCATTCCCCTAACATACAAGTATTTACTGAGTTCATAGTGTGGTCTGGCACCATATTGTGGATAGCAAGAGGAGAAAATGTGGTTCCTTTCCTCTAGAATCTTACTGTCCGGGAAAACATTGTAAAAATTACATTTTATTATACCATGCCCTTGTTTATATTGTAACATTTTCAGATAACTTTGAATACATAATTTCATAACCCTTACAGCCATCTAATGACTAGATAATCAAACATGCATTAACACGCTCTGTTTATAGCTGAGGAAAATTATTTATATTCATCCCATTGAAATAACGTGGATCTGAGGTCGATTTTCAGTAGAGAGAACCACCTTTACCTGATTCTTAGAAATAGGCATAAAATCACTTTCCCAAGAATATGGTTGGGGAAGGCAGTTTCCCAGGAATCTGATTTGAGAATGAGGTCTTCTGTCTCCCAGTCCTTTGCTGAAGAAAACAACCGTATATAATGGGAAAGTAGGGAAGATTAAAATAAAAGTAGATATATATGCTCCTGACAGGAAAGAATAAATACTCAGATAGAAATGACAGTATCTCTTAATATTAATTTATGAATTTAACAAGATTCCAATTAAGATGCCCAAATATTACTTTATATATCTTCACAGAGTTGTTCTAAAATTCCTACAAAATAAAGAAATAAACTGGAAGAGTATCAGAGAAATCACTAACAAAGGAGTATTGAAGGAAAACATGTCCTACCAGATTCAGAACATGTATGAAGTTAAAAGTACTCTTTTAAAAGAGTACTTTACCAATTCAAAAACATGATGGTAGAAAAACGGACAAAAATAGAGAATTCCGAAATAAACCCAGCTTGTATATAATTTTAACATCCACCAAACTTATATAACAAAATTTAATATACTTATCCCAGCTTTAAAATATAATATTTTTTAGTGAAAACAAGAAATTGGGTAAAATAAATAACCTCTGTGGAATAAAACTAACAAAACAAAATATTCATATAAGTAATGAAGTATATAGATTTTAAATATATCCTATAGATAAAAGATTGCAAAAGCTTCAACAGAGTATAAGTACCATAACTTACTGAAGTCTTACTCTGTGCCAAGGACAAGGCTCGGCCTTTTACTCACACAGCTAATAAACAATAGAAGTAGTGATAGCTGAAGAAATAAATGCTAAATCAAATTTTAGGAATAAAATCTTTAATTTTTCCAGTAATGAAATAAGTGTAAATACAGAGAATTTATGAGAAAGCGGTTGCATTGACCAAAGCAATAAAAGTAAAGGCGTATCCTAACAGACTGGCCAGCTAATGGGGAAACATCTGTATGTATGGTAATGGCAATGTAAGTTATTTGTCCTGAGCCATATAAGTTACCATACCCTTTGCGTGATTCAGTAATTTCACATCAGAGAAGATATCCCATGGAAGTAAATCCCATGCCTCGCCCTCATTGCTACTGCTTCTTTCCTAGTTTTTGCCCTTACCTTCTGGGACCTTGACTCCTACAAGAGCTTCAGACTGGTCTTCAGGCCTCTGGACACTTTGATATTTGATTCAAACACCTACTGTTCTTGGTGTTCTTTCTAAACCCAGACCATCCAAGAAGAGAATCACAATAGTATAACAATAAGAATGTGCCTCATAGATTTTTCTGCACGATGAACTTAAATTTCCTGTCAGCGAATGAGGTTCTTTAAACTCTGACCCCAGCCTAATCCCTCATGGATTCCAGCTCCCTTTTCCGTCTCCTGAGTACATCTGTGCACTTATCCACATCCATGCCTTGTGTTATTTATTGCTTAAATTCCTCTGCCCCTCCACACGTAGGCGCATGCATACCCTTTCGCCGCTTGGCAAAATCCCAACCCCAGTGGTGCTTCTTGTCCTATATCTTCCCTTTTCCTTCCCTCCCTAATTGCTCACAGCACCCTTAGTCATTGCATCATTTGCAAGGCGCATGTCACACTGCACTCTGGTCAGTTGTCACTTGGCTGCCATAAGGGGTAGTGGTGTAACTGACCAGAAGACACTTTGCGGGTGAAGAGTACAACTTCTTAGACAGAGACAGCTGCATGGGGCCAGAGTCAGCAACACTCCCAGTTGGAGAGGCAAGCTCCCCTGCCCAGCTCTCACTGATACCCCAGACAGGAGTGAGGTTCCCATTCAGTACTTAAGAAGCTCTCTTTTCCTTTCTCAGGAAAGGTTTGTTAAGTCTGCAGCTGCCCTCCCCTAGCAAATGCTTAGGAGACTCGCTAGACACAAGTAACTGGTAACAATTCACTCCCATTGCTTAGCATATCCTGTGAGAATCAGTCTTTTTCCTCTGATCACTCCCAGACATGCCATTCCGTCAGGCCTAAACTTCAGGCCTGCTTGAACTCTACTCCTGCAGCTTCTGTAAGTGGAATATTTATCTTTTATATGGAAACCAGAGAATTCATTGCAATTCTCAAGGCAAGATCATTTATCCATCCTACCAGGGGGAAGACCATGAAGATAATGTGTCCTAGAATACAACTCCTAAAACATCTCTCAAGAAATTGTTCTCAAAAGTTATATCTATGAAAACATTACTGAGGAAAAATATTCTTTAATTTTCAAAACACTGTCCTTAAATTTTATGAGAAATGTATGCTTGGGAATGACACAAGGAAATAGATAAATTAATTAAATAATGAATGGGAAAAAGTCAAGACATCGGTAGACCAATAGGAAATTAGAAACAGACGCTAATTTTAAAAGCTGTAAATGTATATATGACTTGGGTTGACAGATAGGAGGTCTTGGAATGTGGCTGCTGCACATTGCTTTGGAGTTTTATCTTTTTGAATTCCTGTAGTTGTATTATGGTCACGATTTGGAGTGTGGTATGGTCAAAATAAAATTTGCTCCAATAAGAGACTTTGGTGGAAAGCCTGCCTGTTTTACAAATTCGTGTTTCCTGCAGTGGCTATCAGAACAGGAGTCTCTGACAGAAAGCAGCACAACAGGGAGTGAATATCTGGATCCAAATAGTGAGCTTTTCCAGCTATATCTCTCCTTGCCCAAATTGTTTCATTTGTAAAATGGAAACCATCACAGATATATGGTGCAGTGGAATGAACACGGTCCTGGAATTTAGAAGGCTCAGGGTCTAGTTCCAGCTCTGACACTGATTAACCATGTCACCTCTTTTAGCTTTAGCTTACTTGTCCACAAAATAAAGTCATTCAAATGAGCTTACAACTAGAAAGGACATTGAAGGTTAGGGTTCATCAACTTTTAAAATGGGGTGAACATCCCTACCCCCAAGGGGATTTCACGGAGTGACAGTTTTTGAAGTTTTGATTATAAAAAACAATGAGTATAATAATTATGCTTTTTCAAAACATATTTTACTTCTCATCATCCGATATCTACCTGCACGCTCAACCCCAGCTCCCACTTCAGGCAGCTGAGAACCATTGATCTAGGCCAGTCACATTCTTCTGGCCACCGTCATGGGCTGATTAGAATTGCCCTCTGCTCCATCCTGTAAGCCTTTGCTAACTTCAGTTTGCTAAAGGTAATCTCTGTGTATCTCACCTTCTCCTCTCCTACCCTTATCAAATAAGTATAACCTCG
>NW_020173124.1:3315673-3333173 GCF_003031525.2 Neophocaena asiaeorientalis asiaeorientalis | reverse complement strand
TGTCTTATGGAATGTATCACTTTCTTAGATCTTGTAGACATGCTGTGGAAACCATAACATAAAATATGAGTTACTTACAATAACTAATTTTAATCCCATCTGCTAAGTATGACAACATTAGCATTTCCACTTAATTAAAAACACCCTTAAAGCAGCAATGTTTTAATCACTCCATTTTATTTACTCTCCTCCGGTGTCACTTATAATTGTAACTTTTTATTTTTTAATAATGAGGGATTTTTTTTTCTCCTTGCATCACACAAAAAAGTGCTGTCGATAATTAGCAGTCTTCTGTTATTAGTAGACTCAGGTGTCACAACTGTGTCTCATCCTCATTACAGTAAAAAATTTCACCTATCAGATTCATTATTGCTAGATAATGCGACTGAGAGCCTTTGCAGGCCCTCCAGAAAAGTAATTCAGCCAAGCAAAATTATCAGCTAATTATATTTAGAATCAAAAGCCCAACAACTATTTGCAGATAAATTGTATGAACTGAAGTGAATAGATCTGAATATTAAGATTCATAGATTTAGCAGATGATTTGTTAATTGGAATAAAAAGGTCATTTGCTAGTCATTTTAACAATAGATCAATTGGAACCCTATTTATTATTTAACTGGTAGTGCATAAGAATTGAAATGGTGAATAATTGTATTACTGTCATGAGATGATAATTTTCTTCAAAATAACAAAATATGAGAAACTTAGAAGGAATTTTATGAATTTCTTTTAAAATATTGTGGCAAATTTAATATATTTTAAAACACAGTCTTGATATAAATAATGTGTATAATAAGGTTTAGTATTTTAGAGGTCAAAATTATAACCAAAAATGGTGATTGTTTTTTTTCTTGATGAATTAGAAATATAACCACGAAGAAGATAATTTACAAATAAAAGTTGGAATCCAAATTTGTAAATTTTTTTTCTTCCTAAATCAAATAATGCCATTCCTCTCTCACTGTATTTTAATTAGCAGAGGTTTTTTTGGAAATGGCAGAGTACATGCTCATACGATGACTCAAAATGTAACTTGGCCTGCAGTTTTCTTTCGGGGAACAGAACACTCTAATTCAAATCCATTATTAAAAAGCAGATAACGTGCACTTTCTGAAATGCCTGTGACTTCACTCTTTTGATTTTATGTAATTATAAGAGAATGTTCATATGTATTTGCTTTTCGATTGGCAAAGCATTTTAAAACTGAGTGTCTTCAGATAAAGTGCATATTTTCTTTTTGTTCATAAAGAATATCCCCAGTTTATGTGCTCAAAACTTTTGTGAATGTTTTATAATGCAGTCACAGTGCAGTTTTATAGCTGTGCTTATGATAAGAATTTCTATACATACCCTATTTATGTAAAAAAGAATATTAGATATTAGTTTGGATTTTGAAATTAATCATTGGTAACTAGATCCTGTGCCTTTCCACTGTGTTATCTGGTAACTGCTAGCAGTTCTTAAGCAAAACTTTGAACTCAGTGTTTTTCCAAACTTTGCAGCTCAAAGTAAATACTTTTCATTTAAACTAATTTCAGTTATAAAATAGGGAAAACATCACCCACTTAAAAACAGCTTAAATTGCATGTACTTTGTCGCTGTAAATAAACAAGGTATAAACATTGACATAACTTCAAACTATTCTTGGGTTGAAAAAAATCTGCAGTTCAAAATAAAATTCTGCCTTTGGTCAACATTTTGGATGCAATTCAAAGTTTCTCATAAAATAAACATATTTTAAAGAGTGTTTTGAATTTCACTGCATAATTCCTAGCCAACAGAAATTACAGTGATATCTTTAAGGTTTATTGTATGTCAGATCAATAGCCATTATGCAGGGCTAACACAGCCATCAAGATGCAATACCTTTCTTGTACTTAACCCTTACCGCTATGACATGAAGAAAAACTTCCTATAGGTAGGTGGTCCCTGGGGAAATCCTCTCACAAAGTGAAACTTTCTTGTTTCTTTGTTTAATAATAGCAGTGTTCTTTTTGGATAAAATGGAAAATGAGCTGAATTTTGAGTCAGGAAAGCAAAATATTCATTAAGGTAATCTTCATGAGAGTTTTTCAATAAAAGGGGGGAATAGTTCTATATCCTGCCTAATAAGTAACTATTCTGAAGCTTTAGCTTAAAATGAAAATGCCCCATCACAACAGATTGTAAATTTTTTTCTGATGCTTTTAAAAGTGCCTCGATGATTTCTACAGCTACAGTGTTAAAGTATTTGCTATTTTATTTAAACATTTTGAAAAATGAACATTCTGGGTCTTTGCAGCATTATTAAGAAAAGCTGTCCATACTTTACCATGTTGTTACATGTGTTTATCTGCTGATTATAAAATGTGTTAAACAGTATTTTAAAAACAAAAAAAAAAAATGCAGAGCTGCGCTTTGATTAATTCAGTGAACAAAACATATGCTGTTGGTTCTGTTCTATGAAATTCATATATGATTAATAAAATCTTTTAAAAGAGCAGCTTTGGCTTTTAGGATTGTACTGCCGACCATCTTCTTCATCCCAGTTAACTCTGGGCTCATACTGTTAACTTAGACAAACAAAACCATTTTCTGGTTCTGATGGTAATGTCTTTTTAATATATTTTTATCCTCTTCCTAAAATCTCTTTAGGTTGGAAGCTGTGTATTGTGGTTGTTACCCACTCTGTCCCAAAGATTTGGTTTATCCCGAAATATTTCCAGGTAGCTGCTTTAATGTACTTTCGTCTTTGTTGAGATTTAATACATGATTCACGCTGAATTAGAAAGTTTGAAAATAAACTTAGGCAGGAGCAATTGTTTATTTGGCAAGTCAACATGTTAGTGTTAAGGAAAATTTTATGTGTTTTAATACATTAGAGTAAGCTTATATTTACCATCTGTTCTTTTAAGATAACAAAAAAGCAAGTTTTCAAATAGCATTCTTCATTGTTAGCATACACATCCCATAATGATGGATTTTTGTAAGCAGGTCAGTGTTGCTGCAATTGCTTACAGATTTTTTTTTAATGATATACACAGAGAAAAACTGAGGACTGAAAGTCACACCAAATTATTTCAACAATTGACTAGTTAATAATATGCAACTGTTGTACAGGGTACATACGGCTGTCGTACTAGTTCTTTGAAAAAATCCTCATCACTAAATATATCACATATGCATTGTGTTACATTAGAATAATGTATTTTAATCACCCAAAGGAGATGTCTAAACAGCACAACTACACAGTCTTATTTAGCATTAAACATCCTTGTGAGCTGAGGTAACCTTATAAAATCATGCTTAAATAATGTAAAACACGAGGCGGCACAGAGCAATATGCATTTTTAATTAGTAAAGTGACTAATATCAAGTGTGTGCTTTGAGGTTTTTGTTTCATTAAAAATGTATCTGTTTTTCCTGCAGCTGAATATCTGTATTCTACACCTGAACAGCTTTCAAAAAGGCTCCAGAATTTCTGCAAGGGACCAGATATTGTAAGAAAACATCTCTATAAGGTAGTTATTGAGAAGAGATTTACATGGTATAAATGCCATATTGAAGTACAAAGAAAAATCTTAAAAAAAAAACAACATTTAATTAACATACTAATGTTTAAAGGAAACATGCTAGGGAGGGATATTAGTTGTTACACTAACAAGGATTAATTAAACTGGATGCTAGTGGTATTAACCTAGGCCTTATGAAATACGTGCACTTAATGCACGGTACATGCTTTTTTTTTAATTTATTGTTTTTTAGATGACTGTCCTTTACATTTAGCTCCAAGAGGCTTATAAAAATGAACCTGGATTAATGTAACTCATTAGTTTAAAAGGAAGTAAAGAAAAGATTCTACAATTATACTAGTGAGGATAAGCCTTTCTTCCCATCAGAAGGAAATCTTCAGTCCTCAAAAATTCAGGTGAATGACATTCATGAAGTTTGGTGTTCATTTTTTAAACTACTTTAAAGATGATTTTCAAAGAATCAAATGTTTCCTTTGTCCAGTTTAGTAAAATTACATAAAAACCCTCAGTTTGTTTAGAACTAAACTGTCAGTATCCTCTCTGAATGACAAAGGCAAAAGGAAAAGAGTTTAAATAGCATCATCATTCAGTTCCCTCATTCATTATCTCTTTTCCCTTGTTTGAATCAAGAATTTTACATTGTTGAAATAACAACACAAAGAGACCCTACTAAAAGTCTAAGTAATTGAACTGGGATAAATCTGCTTTATGAGTTTTGAAGGTGGCTCTAGGCCATGAGTAATATACCTTTTTATATTCTTTGAATGTAGCAACTTCATTTTACATAAATCCAGTATAGTTTACAATCTAGCAGTTTTATAATCCAGCGTATTTTAATTTTCCTGTGTTAATATATAACCTTCCTACATGAAATACAGTTCACTGCCTTTTTTCTCTCCTTTCCCTTGTCATGGCCTAAAATACATATTTACATAGTGATACATCAAAACATGACTCTGTTTCTGCAGGAAACAGTTAAACTTCAAGAAAAAGGGAAAGAACCAAAAATGCAATTTAACACCCAATTTCAAGCTCATTATCTTTCATTGTCTATTAACTTGGCAATGGTTCAGAAGGTAGCTCATAATAGTTTAAAATGCTGACTGAACAGTTCCAGGCTTCAGTATTACTCCTTCAGTCAATACGATTGTATCATATACATGGGAAGCTTCAAAGAGAAAACAGACTTCCAAGGTTTACATCCAGATTTCCTAATTTTGGAAGTTCAGTCGTGGTCTTGTTTGTGTAAAATATTAATTTAGTAGTTTCCCACGTGACAGACTATCAAAATGTGCAGATTATGAAAGTGAAGAAATAGAATAATATGTATTAACACAAGTGGATTCATTTTCTACATAGGACACAAAGCTATTTTCAATGAGTTTACCGTTGAATTACTGATTTTTTTTCCTTCTGGTGAATTTTTGGGCAATATTTTTTTCAGTTTTATTGAGATATAATTGACATACTGCACTGTATAAGTTTAAGGCGTGCAGCATAATGACAGACATATATCGTGAAATGATTACCACCGCAAGTTTGAGTTATCACCCATCACCACATATCGGTACAAAAAAGGGGGCAGGAAGGAATGTTTTTACCTTGTGATGAAAATGGTGAAGCATTTATAATTGTATTTCCACCATCAAAATTTATCCGTTTTTAATTTGGCTTCCAGGTAGGCCTTATTATCCCTGTTATTTTACATCTGCAAATCTTTAACCATTTCAAAAATTACTGCAACAGGTTGCTTTTAGTTACAATAAAAAACAGATCTCCAGTTGAAATATTTTAATACAGCTATTGCCGTAACATAGCTATAATTATTTATTTTACCAACAACTTCTGGAAAAACTTTGAAAGAATGTCAGCTTAGTGGTATGCTGTTAATATACCAAATTGTTCCTCCTCTAACTTAAAAGATAGCCTATACATTAAATGTTTTTTCATGTTACTATGGTTTACATATATGTTTAGTCCACGCATCCTAAAATGGTCCAGCTCAAAGTTTTATAAATTAGTGTTTCACGCATAAGCATTTATAAGAATATATATATGTAATTCCTTTTACATACTTTTTACCATGAATGTTTTTTTCTTATAAATCTATTATACACTTTAATATATGTCCTCATTCATAGATTTTGATGACATAATATCCAAAAATTAATCTCAAAAATTAATAAATTAGTCCAAGAAATAGAAGTAATCAAGAGCTTTATAATGCAATTGTCAGGACAAACTGGTAGAAATCACAGGAAGGACCACAGATCTAGTTGGGTTGTTGTAATAAGATTTAGAGCTAAAACAGCAAAAGAATGCCTGCTAAAACTTTATAATTAAGATATAATAAGTTACACTATTTTTTTACCTTATGCTTTATAAATATACACATACCAGGTAACATTTGCCCTCACTAAATACCAGAGAATTATTTCCCCCAAGGCAGCTTTTTGCCTACTTCTCTTATGCAATGGAAGAGACTTTTGTGTATACTATAAAGAGAGTGTTGGGGGGTTTTTTTAGATTTGTTCCCTTGGACAGTGCTGTTTTGCTTTTAAAAACATATGCTTGTAAGATCTAAAAGGATAGAATGTCACTGAATTCTTTAATTTGCTCCTTTTACATTTTTACACCTTACTCTCTTTTTCTGTTGTTAAAAGTTTACATTTTAAAATCATCTCAACTACTTACCATGTAGAGTTCACTTTAGGATAGGATTTTTCATATGGATTCACACTTAGAAATTTAATGACTAGAATAAGGCTACTAACACTTGGCTCTCTTCTCACTTGAGACATTATACTTTCAATATGAGTGAGAGTTTGGGGGCTATAACTTGAAGCAGGATTTGAAACAGAATGCTAGTAACTGAAAAGCAGAAACAGAATTTGATACTTTTTTTTTCTTAAAGTGACTCTTCCTACTACAGAACTCTGTGCCCATGACTTCTCACCTGAAATGGTTTCAGACTTGAAATGTTTAAATTCCTCACGTGCGTGCAAGTGTGTTCCCTTTATCTCTCCCTCTCTTTTGCTCTGTCTCTCTCTCACACACACACACACACACACACACACATTTTTCTTAAAATATTTAAAGAAATACATGCAGAAACTGTTTCTTAATTATTTTAAAAACCATGTTCTGAATTTTTAAAAATCTAAAGCCATTTCTTAAAAAGTTTGCCACTAGGCTCTACCGTTGACTGCAGCTTTCTTGTACTTTCAGGACGCGTCCTTTTCTAAGTAGGTTAGACCCATTAGCCAAACACTTGCCACAGAGATAAAGTAGGTTTCACTTCATCTGGAATAGGGAGCTCTTTGATGACTCCTAAACCAAACTTGAACACAAGATTCGAGAAGTAATCATAAAGTAATCAGCCAAGGATTAACTTCTTACACTAACATCGGGCTTCCTTTTACAACCGAAGTAAGTCTAATACCGGGAAGTTGTAATTTTTGGCTCATTTTGACTATGGGAATTTACTTCCCGAAAGTTGCCAACAAATATTTGAGATCAGTACTTTATGCTTTTAGAGAAACTTTGATCATTATATTTTAAAATGCTTTAGAAGAAAATTTATGTTCACCCCCTTGTTACCGGTATTGAAAAATAGCACAAGAGTACAAGTGGGGCAGTTGTATAAAATATATACTGCCCAGACTAACAGAATAGATTTTCATTCCCACGCTATGTTTCATTTAGTTTTATTTACAAATTGAGAGATATTCTGTGTGGGAAAAAAAAAAGAGATGCCATCCTTCCTTTGCTTTACGAGGGTAAACTGTAGTTTCTTAAGTTTTTTCAGATGATAGCAGCTGATTTTTATTTTGTTCTCCTCTTCAAGTTCTTCAGCATTCCAGAAACCTTTATAACCTGCTGTTATTTGGAGGAGAGGGCAATTTTCAGATTTCTGCCTAAAAGTGATTCCAAACAATGATTAAGCTTACAATTCAGACTCAGTGCCCAGAAAAGCCATTTGTGGTTTTGTCTTAATTATATCAGGCTATATCTCCCCGAACCACAGCCAAGCCACTTTAAGGTTCCTTCAAGAGACTGGTCACTTTATAGCCCCCTTTTAATTTGAGTTTCCACTCGAGGTGTGAATAAGGTGGTACTCACTAGTATTAACACGCCTCCAAAGTCATTACTTTTTTCCTTAAAAATGAACAGTTAAAAGCTCGTGATGTTTTTAGAACTTCTAAAATCTCTCATTTGCACCAGCACAATTTAAGGCAAATTCTCAGTCTGGATCTCTCTCCCTCCCTCCCCACTACTCTTCCCTCTCTCTTTCTTCACGTCTTTCCTTGATTTTGTTTTGGCTTGCTTTTTCCTCGATTTGTTTAAGTAAAATAAAAGCAAAAACTCTTTAGCACAATAGATATACTCGGGGTGATTAAGATCAGTTAGAGGTTTTGGCTGCTTCTTTTTCTCTGCTACTAATTTGTAGCCTGGCTGTAGGTGAACTTCTTGGCCTCTATATGATTCATCTGTAAACTTGGAAGAATTCTTTTTTTCTTAATTTTTAATAGCATTTTCCCCCTGAGGCCCTGCTATAATGAAATAATGAATATAAACCCGTTTGTAAACTTGAAGTGCTTTATAATTTCCATGTAACAGTAATGGCATTTCTCTTGTGCCTTCACCACTTAAAAGTAAAATTCACATCCGCAAAAACATGTATTAAGAGTGTTGTGTATCTTATGTTTATAAAAGTTAAAAGTTGGATGATAAACTTCTAATAGCTGTCATCCATAACATAAACCAGGAAATATGTGTGCAGTCAAATGTACCCATTCGCAAAAAAAAAGGGGGTAGGCAGCTTTCCCCAATGATTGGAAATACAGTTACACTTTAAACCAATCAGAAACTGGGATTTCCTGAGGTGCTGAAACTCGAGAACCATTTACTTGGTGGCTTTTTGAAGTCTAATTGATGTAAATTATGCAAATTTGCAATATGAATTTTCAGCATGCTTTAGTCTTTCGGGTCGTTAATGCTTCCTCATTGCTTTCTCTTCTCTCCCTCCCCCTTACAGGGTGAAATAGCTCCTTTTTCTTGGGCAGCCCTACACGGTAAATTCAGGTCTCTGCTTACAGCAGAACCTAGGGAAGATTTGTGACAGATGGGGCTAAGTCACAAACTTGCAGCCTAAGGCAGAATCTGTAGAACTTTCCAGAGTGTGCCCATATTTACCTGATCAGAGAGAAAAGAAAATCTGCAGAGGAAGCTGAGCCTGGCTGCTTGTCATAGCTGACACAGAGCCATCTGCCACAAACCTGTGGCAGCTTCAGATCTCCAATCCCTGCCACCACCCCAACTCAAATTAAATACAGATTCCTAGAGACGTTATGATGGTTACACATGTCCTCGGCATCACATGGAGGAGACTGTTCAAAAAAAAATATGTGGCCTGTTGTATAACCGCACTCATGTATCCCATATGTGGTGCCACATTGAATTTCCGGTTGAATCCGTTTTTATCCTTTGTACTGGATGACATGGTGCCTGAATTCTTTCTTTTTGCCGACACTATGGCAGCCAAACTACAGCTTCAAACACTCTCACTTGGCTGGGTTTCTACCTAGGTTGCCAGGTTATCATCGGAGCCTTCTTGTGTCCTCAAAGGGCCACAGGGTCTGAAAGGAGGCTCAGAATGCTACCAACTAATTGCGCGGCCATCTCAGAAATGTTTGTGGGCAAAGATCTGCTTTAGCACTTTTCTTTTAGCAAATTAATGACTCCCTGGCACAGGGGTTTTTAAGTGAAGGTATTAATAAGGGGTCTGGCAGGTATTCCCATGATTCACAGAGTTACATTTGCATTTAATTTATCTTAAAGTAAAGTTGCAAGATAAACAGCTGTAATTCAGACAAACATGGGAAATACACTAAGTGGGGCCATCTCATCCATAAAATGAACACTGAGATACTTGTTTTAATTTTTTTCCAGGGATAAAAATAGGGAAATTAAAATACTTCTAACAAAACCAGTAATTTTGATATAAATATCCATCAAAAGTATTTGCATCCAGCTACAAATATAATCTTTTCAAGATAAATCACTTATGATTCCAATAGTCAAGCTGCTCTATTTGTTGATGTCAAGATGTTTTGAATGGCTAGATTGTAAAATAAATTTTTAATAAAGTGCCCACTGCAATTTTTAATTAACATATTTCAGTGTAAGGTGTGTACATCTATCTGTATGTTTCTCACTGAACACTTTCCTTGTGTCAGAGACAACGAATACAATTGTTTCTTTTCCGGATGAACAAGGATCTGTTTTGCAAATGTTTGTAAGATATTATGACATTTCCAAGATTTTCTTTGCATTCTGGAAAGCAGGAGGTAAACATTTGTAGTCATTAAGGTAGAGTCTGTTGATAAACCATCTTCTGTTTACTGGCAGGTAAATTGTAACTTTCCTAGCTTTTGAAATGAATAACTTCTCTAAGCTGTAGAGTGAGAAGCAGCCAGGGAGAGGGGGATAGACAAGGGCCAAGCCTGGCTCTCTGGCTTTCAGAAGGATTGAGTGGTCTAGCAGGCATCCGAGATAGAGCGGGCACTGGTTCAAAAGTCTAGTAGGGCCCATTTCACAGGTAGCAAAAGCGTAAGCAGGAAATAGATCAAGGTCAGGGGGCCAGAGAGAGTCCTCTGGATAGAGGCAGACTTGCAGGTCAGAGAAAGCAGCAGTTCAAGGCCCATGAGGTCAGGGAATTTAAAAGCAGGAAGAACAGGCTTCCCTGGTGGCGCAGTGGTTGAGAGTCCGCCTGTCGATGTAGGGGACGCGGGTTCGTGCCCTGGTCCGGAAGGATCCCACGTGCCGCGGAGCGGCTGGGCCCGTGAGCCGTGGTCGCTGGGCCTGCGCGTCCGGAGCCTGTGCTCCGCAGTGGGAGAGGCCACAGCAGTGAGAGGCCACAGCAGTGAGAGGCCACAGCAGTGAGAGGCCCGCGTACCGCTAAACAAATAAATAAATAAATAAAAATAAAAGCAGGAACAACAAGCTCTGTCTTTGCACACAGTGAGAGCCATATGTGTGATGGACATCACAGCACTAGCCTTGAGTCCTCCTCCCGCTTTTGAGAAGGCACTGAACAAATTACCCCCAACCCATAAACAAAGAGCTCAGGAATTATTTGAGAAGTCCCTTCTGGTCTGAGACTGTGGAACTCGGAATCTATCAGTTATGCTCCTTTTGAGTGGAAAAGTTAAGATATAAATATGCCTAAGAGGTTCTTAAGACTATTCTCCTGAGCAGGGTTTATCATCTAAAGAGATGCTTCAGTTAGAAAGGTGCCCTATCATAGATGATGTCTCTCAAACCATATTACATGCTCACGGCCAAGAAACAGTGCTTGGTTTACTATGTTTTCCTATCCTGCAAATAATGAGCTCACATTTCATAGTGAACAAGATGTTACATGCACAACTATCCATATATGTTTTTCTCACTAAGTGATGGGAAGACAACATGAATTACTGTTCAGATAGTGCATTGAAAACATTTAAATGTTTGCCCGATTCTGGCAAACAAAATATTGCAAGTTACCTGTGTATGGAGGGTTTTTTTCCTACACCCATAAACTCAAATCAAATTCTGTCTTTAGCTGTGCCCAGCATTACTTCTGGAATAAAACTTTACATTAAAGTGGTCACTTCTTAAAACCATGCTGTCGGGTTTGGTATTAGTGCAAATAAGCAATAAAAAGTTTTGTAAATGTGTAATTCTTAACATTTGAAAAGATAACTGTATCTATGTATGTGCGTGTATGCTTCTCAACAGCCATGACATGGTGGCATGGAGAGTTATTAAGTAAGTTATCCCATATTTTGTTGAAGTCAGAGGATAATCAACGGTACAAGCTGACTATTTCCTGTTTCCCTTGCTTTCACTAAAGAGAGCAAACAGTCCCTTTGTTTCTTATTTTTAGTACGGTTGTTGAAAAAAAAATTTTTTTTTGAGCATTCAATTCTGTTCATTATATTCTTTTTAAATTAATCATTAAAACAATTTTAATCTTAAATGTCTTTAAAAGTCCGCCCATTATCAACGTTGATACAATGTCCAGAATGCTTGCCCTGAATTTACCTAATCTGTGTTTCTGGCTAAGTGTTTCTATAATAAATAGAAGAGCATCTAGTTCTTAACTTACTCATTTATACCAGGTTAATCAGGAATAGGTCAAAAGACCTCTCCCCAAATGCTCCTGGTTTAACAAGCATCCTTCAAATACGGCTGAGTTTAAATGCCCTGCTCTAGCTCTCCGTTCTTCAGACGTGCCATGTAAAGATGGCAGCACAATCAGTAAGTCAGTGGAAACTCAGCCATAGAGGACTGCACAAATTCATTTCAACACCTTGAAATGCATCTGGAAGCAAAGATTTCATTTTATGTTGAAGGTGTTAATTATATTTGATATTTTTAAAAGTAAAATCTGTTTTTGAGAAAGCATCTGCTACCCAGAAATATTATGAGCCACAAAAAAATTTTCATTTAAGTCTCAAGATACTTTCTGTGGGTGATAGAATCAGTTTTCAAATGATAGTCCATGCTGTCTTTTAATGTTGACATATCCTATGAGAGATATTCATATTCTTCTATTGACTATTGACAAGTATCACCCTGAGTGCCTTTCTGTTTCAGTGGAAAGCTGGAGAACATGTTTCATTTTAAAACTTGAATTCAGATACAGGACAACTGATGCTTCAATAACGTGCCCTCCCTTCAAAGTTATTCATTAAGATGTAATTGGGAAAGTTTAAAAACGTGCAACAATTCTACATGATGCTCAAAGACATGTACATATGTGATTAAAGTATAACAAAAAACTTGGGAATTAACACCAAATTTACAATAATGATTAAGTCAGAGGAGTGATGGTGGGAAGACCAGGCATATAACTGGGAGAGGCGTGCTTACTGTACAGTTAATCTTAAGCTGGGTCATAGCACACAAAGGTTTATTTCTACCCTTTATGACTTTTTACGTTTCTTAAATGTTATTATTGGATATACCTTTTGATAGGAGCTATAGATACTTTGGTCACCATGTATAATATAAGAGCTCTAAATACTTTGCTACTGCACCATTCTTAACATTTCTCGACTCTAAACTATTGATGGAGTCAGAAAACCATTTTTCTCCAGGCCGTGAAAGAAACTGCCCTAGCCTCCAGTTTTGCATGAGAAGAGTTTCCTCTGCTTACTTGGAGCCAAAGACCTAACCTTGACCCTGAAACAAACCATACCTAGGAAGAAAAACTTGACTGTCTGTGGGTTCCTTTTTCCTGGGGCTGCTGGTCACCATTTCTAACTAATGCCTGTGGCATTATAAATATAAGATGGAAAACTATAGCTCAACAAACTCCCTTTTGAAGAGTAAAGAGAGGAAGATGTAGGAAGTTGTTATATCAGCCTGTCTTTTTTTATCTTGAAAAATTCAGAGCTCTGTGGTAGGGCACAGAGCTGTCGGAGCTGCTAACCGCTCTGCCCACTTCCTGTACTGTTACCTGTCCCCTTTCCTCTTAAGACACAAGACTTTCATTGCCATGAAAGGAGTCCTCCTAGTATCTTCAGGATGCCCTAGCTGCATTTGAGTTACGTATGACCTCAGGATCCCCACTCATCCTCTGGCCCATTTTCCTAAATTGGAATTAGGGGTCAGTACCTTCAGGGGTCCTCCCATCACTTATCACCACTTTAGTGATTCCTTATTCTCTCCCATATCTCTGTGGTAATGACTTTCAACCCTAGGGACAGGTTCATCGTTGTTCCCATAAACTGATATAAAGAACTGATGTCTCCTGAGAGATAATCGAAAATGTTTACTGTGCTATCAGTTACTGCATTTAACTAGCAGACCTAAGATGGAGCGCTAGAAGGTGTGATTTCTACTAGAAGTACGTATGTAACACTTTTCTCGAGAATTTGAAGTCCTTTATATTTGAAAATGTAATGTTTTGTCATCATTTCACAAGCGAGAAAATTAAGGCATCGTATTAAGGCTTATTTAAGAGCCAGAATGCCTTATAGAAACAGAAAGATGTTTTGTATAAGTCTTTCCCTGCATGGGATAGTGTCATTGTCACCCACCTGTCTTTCAGGAAGCACGAAGTTCAGTGCTTGTGACTCACTGGGAACCCCTGGTTCCCTACTGTTTCTCCCCTCACCAGCTAGGAGAGTGCAAAGGGCAGCAGGGGGTGGCCCACGCAGTTGGTTATAGAAGGTGAACGAGAGGTCCTGTGGCGTTGCTGATATTTTAAGTGTTTTTATGTTTTTAAATTTTTATTTATTTACTTTTATACAGCAGGTTCTTATTAGTTATCTATTTTATACATATTAGTGTATACATGTCAATCCCAATCTCCCAATTGATCTCACCATTAAGTGTTTTTATTATGACCATTATTATGCCTGTAGGGAGTCTTTGGGTCTCTACATCCATCCCGGGCCCCTGCCACTCCTTGTGGCCTTACACCCTGCTGGACGTACACATCACATAAATTTCCTGGCCCTGCTGGTAAGCATTTATTTTGTAACGTCCCCATTTTAGCTGTGGGGAAACTGAGGGCTGAGGTGAGGTTGAGTTGCTCTGGGTCCTATGGTGGGTCTAGAACTCAGCCTCTTTCAGGAGGTTGTGGTCAATTCAACTGGTCAAGACCATCCCTTAAAGGAGGGGAAGAGGAACGTATCTGGCTGTCCATCTTTTCCCCCTTCCCTCCTTCTCCTGCTTCTCGGTATACTATCAGAAGAAATATAGATGAAGATGTTGCTAGTACCTGACTATAGATTTATTTCATGTTCCTCCTGGCCTGGCTGCATTTGTAGTCTAAGTAACCATGAGAAGAGGAACGCAAAAGGATTGATTCCTGGTCCTAAAATCTCAGACTTTGTGGTACCTGTGATGTTTCTGAACAGCTGAGTCTTCTTTATTGCCTTTCGCATCGTACAAGGAGAAGTTGCCTATCAAATAGATAGAAGGCTGGCCCTTTATCCAAAAGGCAACCCCCGTGATCTCGCCCGGTGCAAGGGGCCTAGGGCAGACGGAGCAGGTGGCATCAGTGGCAGAAGCACCTTTAATTGTGCAACATAGGGCTTGCTTCCTCTCATCCCAGATAGTAAACCAGAAATTACATCCTGAAACTGATTTCCCTAGAAAGAAAAGGAAGGGGAGGGATAACTTAAAAAGGAGATACTTCTAATATGGTATTAGACTGTAATTCATAGGGAAATTTATGCCTGAGATGTGAATTTCTGAAAATAGGGGTTTTTTAAAAAAAGGAAACACTGACACATCCTTAATTATAGAGTAATAAATACCAATGGTATATTATCTTCTGATATTTCCTTACACAGATATCAAAGCATGCAGCTGTTTTTGAAAACTGATAATCAAGTACAATATAAATATATTACATCTTGAGCTTACAGCACACCCTTCAACTAAGCAGCCTCATGGAGCACTTAACAGTGAGAAAGAGAGCTGCTTAGAGTAGAAACCTAACTGAACAAATTAGCCTTGAATTGTAACTTAAGAATCATAGTCAAACCAAAACGCCTGTCCTTGCCAGGAAAGGCATTCCAAAGGCAAAGAGCACGCCAAGTAAAAAGGCTTTGCTTCGGGATTATGGAGGCAGTTCTCAAAAGCCAGCACAACTTAATGATCAATCAGAAAAATACAGAGCAGTAACTTCACAACGAAGGATGCATAAAAATTGTACAAAGCATTAATAGTGGAATGGGGAGGGAGAATGGGATTTTAACAGAAAGTATTAAGGTCTTAGAAAACTATATTTATTGCTTTCCATCCGGGTAGCAAAAAGAAAGAGAGAGAGACAAACGTGGTCAAAGAAAAGTACATGGACAAATGCGGGGTGGGGGGGTGGGTAGGAAAGGAAATGAAGGTTAAACAAGGCCAATATGATTCAGAATGAAAGGGAGGGAGGAAAGTCTAAGGAGCCAGCTGCTTGCCTAAATGTTACATTAAGAAGAGCTGAAATTGAGAGGGGGAGGTCTGGGTATTCAACTAAGTGGATTAATGTCTTCTTCCTGGGGTGTCTGAAGTTGCAGAGTTTAATTTATTTGGTACAGGATTTTATTGTGAAATTCTTAACGGGGATGGGGGATAAATAGGGACAATTATAAACATGTAGAAAGTAGAAAAGGGGAACATGTAATGCTTTTCATAAATCTAACTATAATAAACATAGGGGTTGAAGCTACGGACACAGGTAAATGGTCAAAAAATATTTAGTCCATAATAGTAGAACTTAAAGGAAATGTAGACAAAACTTAAAAGACCAAAAAAAAAAAATTAATAACCACATAGATGTGTGAAGCCAAGGATTTTGAGTGACTTAGGGGCTAGTTTTATTGCCGCTCTCCTTTCTCCACCCATTTAAAAAAATAAATCATAACTCTGGCACTTAGAAACCTAGTCGTGAACATCATTTATTAACATGAACTCAATCCTGTGCTGTTCTTTGGTGGGTGGTAAAAACACGAACTAACAAAACTGGCCTAAAACGACAGCGGGATGATCCTCTCAAAACACTGGAAAGCTACAGGGAAAGAAAAACTCCTAATTTGCTCTTTCACCTTCTTTATTTTACTGAAGGAGAAAGTCAAAATGTGGAGTGGGTGTGGCTAAATCCGACTAGATGCTGAGGGAGATTTTAAAAGATTTTCCTAAATATGTACCAGAAGGGGGGAGGGCTTGCAACTTAGTGTGATTTACAGCAATTTATTAATCTGCTCATCTACTACCACATCTGGGGAAGGTGGCAAATAAGGAAGGCTCTCTGCCTTCTGCAGTGCAAGAGACTAGAGCAGAAACTGTAATTGTGTTCCCTGAGTGTAACGCTGCCGTCATCTGGCTGGTAACCAGTCCACAGACTTACTCGTTCAGGCATTTGTCTGGCCAATAATGTAAGAATCATTTAAACTGAAAATATGGATCAGGATGTATTTAAGAATTACTGATATGCAGCTATTAATCTTGAATGCAGATAGCATTATTTGGGGTGTGGGCAAATCAGTTAACTGGAACCACATGGGAAAGCACTTCGAATTTTTTTAAAATGCTGTGGGGAAAATGGCACTGGTGGAAAAGTTACAAATAAAAGACAGAAAAATATCTACAAAGAGAAAGGGTGGTAAAATGACTAAGCAAGGTGGTCTTGTCGCCTCCAACCTGCTGCATCAATTGTATCAGTAAACACATTACTAACAAAGCCAAATTCCTCTATTTCTCAAGCTGACCCAGCAGCAAGAGGAAGAAAACACAGAAAAGTGCCTGGTGCCTGGTGCCTCAGGGTGACCCTCAAAGGTCATGTCTCTAATTTGTGTTAGAAATTGAGGGCACAGAGCTAGAGGTTTGTGATGGTCACAGAGTGGACTTCGGCTTCTGAACACTTTTCTACCCCCTGTGAAGAATTTAGGACGTCATGGAGTTGAACTGGAGTCTTAAATCCCAGGGACACGGTGGAAATTGTTTTGTGATCATAATGAATTAAGAGAAAGGGCATCAACGCATACATCTCTCCTTTTTCCTCCAGAGCCCAGAACCATGAGGGACCTTGTGCTCTCTGGTGCTTGCAGCTATGTTCCCTGGCTTTCAATCGGCTTGGCTTTTCCTCTGTATTTCTAATGCTGTGATATCAGGCCAGAAAAAAATGGAATCTACAGAATTGCAAAACAAAATGTGCGAGTGTGTGTGCGCGCGCGCGCGTGCGCGAGGTAGTTCTCTGAAGATAATGAATTGCAACACTATAAACACCAAATATTAAAAATGTGTAAGTAATTAAGTTTTTAGGAAGCAAAATCTACTCGAACGGAGTATTTACAGTCCTTTTTTTTGTTGTTGTTAAGAGGTTCCCCAGACTTCTGGGTACATCACCAAACTGTCCTCCTACTCGACGAGGAGCGAGTGGCTGCGATTTGGCCCAAGGCACCACCTACCCAGAGTCACTACCTAATGTATTT
>NW_020173124.1:3241748-3315487 GCF_003031525.2 Neophocaena asiaeorientalis asiaeorientalis | reverse complement strand
GCCTTCTTCCCCCCAGCATTCTGTGTTTCCTTTTGTCGCTGCCGTCAGCTGACACATGGAAAATGTGGTGCACGGTTTCGCTTGCCTTTAATCTGTAATTAAGGATTCCTTGTCTGGGGCTGGCTACCTCTTTGCTCCTTGCCTCCCTGCTTCTCAGGTCTTCCGCCTTCGGTCGGGTTTGGCCCCGCGCCGCAGGCTGGGTGCTCGGGTGGCCCGACTGGGCCGTAGGCAGAGGGGCGGCGGCGGGGCGCGGGGGCCTCGGCCGGAAGAAGCGGTCGCTTGCCCGAAAGCGCGCGCCCCGGCGCCCACCCTGCTCGCCCTGCTCGCCCCGAGCGTCGGGGCAGCGGCGCCAGAGCCTCCGAGAGCGCGAAGGGCTGGCCGAGGGTCCGGCGGGCCCAGGGTCTGCGGGCGCTCGCCGCGCACCCTCTCCCCGGGGCCGATGTGCCCGAGCTCCGGTCCGCGGCGGCGCTCGCCCTCAGTGCCCCGCTCGATCCCGGCCAAGGCGCGTGGAGGTAGTTCTACACCTCTCCCGGCGAGAGAAAACGGGACGCAGGGGGACGTCGAGGTCACGGAGTCCTCACCGAGCCCCCTCGGCGGCGCTTGAGCCCAGAACCGAGAGCCAGAGGAGCCCCGAGGCCGCGGGGCGCGTCCCAGGCGGCGGGGCCGAGCGAGCCCCGGGCGACCGCCGCGCTCGCGCTCACAACTCGCTCGGACTCCCGGGCAAAGCCGCGCCGGCACGCGTACGCCGGCGCGCTCACAGTCCGACACGCGCACACTGTCACGCACACACGCGGGCACGCACCCCGGCACGCGCGCACCGACACTCACATGCTGACACACGCACACGTGGCGGATGGCCCAGTGCTGCCCTGGCTCCCTCGCGCCGGGCTTGACTGGTCCCCCTCCGCACCTCCGGGAAGGCGGCGTAGCCCTGGCGGGCAGAACTCTTCTCTGTTCGTCTAAGTATTTTATTGTACTTGGTTCCTTGAGTCGGCCAGTCTCATACCTCAGTGAGAGAATCCGACAAAGATGAAGCAAAAAGAATGATTTCTCTCCCCGCAGTCCTTTTTAAAAAATGTAACTTAAGCAAAAACAGAGAAGGGAGTGGGGATGGGCTCGGGAACTCTCCAGGCAGGGATTCTGGCTATTAATTTTAAAATACTCCTCTTCGAATCTCTCATATGTTCAGACTTGTGATTTCAATCCCACTGCCAGCTCTCAGGTCGCCTTTCTTTTCACTTCATACCTGTGTTTTGGATTGCAAACTGTTTCTCCTCCTGACCACCAATTGTTTATTTAGAAGGCGCAAAGAGGGTGGGGGACAGAGAGGTTAAGCAGTGTTTGGGTAGGAGAATATCTAGAAGTATCACATTGATTTCCAAAAAAACGTGGGAAAACGTTTAATATCATTTTGAGGCATCTATGTTTTTAAAAGGGCCTCCTTCCCGCTAGTATTACTATTTATCATTAGGTATTTATTTGCATAGACACATTTAAAACTGTATGTTTAAGAGAAAAATGCCTTTTGTTCTTGGTTTCAGCAGAGCCCTTTCCTTTTCTGTCCATCTAAGTTGTAGCATACTTTCCTCTCTTTCCCACCAATAGAGATTGTAGGCTAAAGTGGTGCACTCCAATGACCAAATATAAGAAACCTTCTTAGCCTGGAGTGTTGGTGACCATCGCTGGCACCTATCACTCAAGATTTTACCCCCTCTGGTTTGAAATGGTCCTCAAACTGTAGACCTGAACGTAGAGATTGGTTGATTGTTTGTTTAAAATGTGAGAAGAGCAGTCCAGGAGTAAACCGAGGTAGGGGAAGGTGGCCTTCCTAAGCCCAGCCTTGGAAGCTAGAACAAGAACACTTGGGAAGTGCATTGAGAAGAGAATGTCTCTAAACAATGATAATCAGGGCTTTCAAAAACCATAAAACAGATTGAAATATCTGATTTATTATTTATACATCCCAGGACAACTTTGCAAATCTGAGAATAGTGTTTGAAAACCGAGTGCCTTCTATTTTGTACATCAACTCAGCAGATGCGTCTCCCTTCCAAAATGTGGCCAAAGGGTTAAAACTGTAATTTTAGAAAGGAATCTCAGTAAATGACCTTAAGATCTGATACATTTCCTTTTCTTTCTGGCAATAATATCCCCCAAAGAGAAAAATACATACTTATTGATATAATGATAATGTTTCTCATTCTGAGTAGAAGTGTCAGAATGATTCCCGTTTGTGGAAGTGTTTTCAAAACTGCGAGTACACTTTCACTACTATGAGAGCTGATGAGCCAATGAAGGGGAACTTCTTTTAACTCCATAATAGCAGGTTATACAGTAAGTGAACAATGATGGTCAAATAGCCAATTATGATATAAATATCCGTTGTTTACAGAGAGGTGTTAAATGAGCCTTTGGAGTACAAAGGATTAGACCCATCTAAGCTACCATTTGTTCTTCAACCCATCATGTCTTCCCTTAAAAAGGCCAGTGCCATCGTAGGTAATATGCACACAGAACATACTTCTCTGTGTTGATTTTAGTTTGCTTTATTTCAATGCACACTGTTGTTTACTTTTTAAAATTTAAATAAATGTCAGCATTGTATAATTTCTATGTTAACAAAGCAGTGAGCAAAATCCCTTGTATGTTTATAAAATATTATTGTTTAATTCACATAGTTTAGAAATTCCAAATGTTGAGAATAGGAAGGAGGCCAAATACCATCTGTTTATAACTATGATGCATCGTAATATGTGTACTTTTAAAAGGAGTTTGGTCAATCATGCCACTAATTTATCTGCTCGGAATATGTTGAAGATTTAAAATGTAATTTACAGGATTACTTTTAGTGCGTTGCATCCAACTGTGAGTTGTAAAGAAATCGGTCTCTTCTGTTTTTCTCAAATTAATCATGTAACAACCCCAATTAATGGGGGCTGTTAAATGTGTCGCTTTTTGCTTAGCTCCAGAATTCTTCTAACTTTGGCTCAGTCTACCTTCTTGATGTTGATAAAAACTCCAAGGACAAATGAAACAAAACACTCCTAGTTGTGTCTTTCTGCCAGGAGATAGTCACTTAGAATGGGAGGCAGGGTATGATAGCTAATAATTAGCTAGCATCAGCTCTGAGAAATTACCTGTGAAATGCCCTTTGGTACTGGGTTGAAAAACATTTGACGTTCTCTGTTTTAAAATAGTAAATGCTTGTCCCCAAGATTTCTGATTTAACTCACCTTTTATTTCAAATGCATCTAAATGCATACCATGAAACAAAGGGAGTACATTAACCTGCAATAGATGAGCAGGTTTGGGGTTTTATTTTTAAGTTAGAAACTCAAGTTTAGTGCGAAATTCCTTGCTTTGCAAACTGGAGAAATTCAGCAACAGGGCCTTCAATTCAGGGCAGACATAGTGTCGAAGTCCAGAGGTGGCCTTAGGGTCTCCCATCAGGGGGTCTCTTTCTCAAGAAGGAGGAACTAAAAACTCTCATGTCCTGAAAAAAGTTTGGAAAATGTGATAAAAAAAACGTTGATTAGCAAATGATAGTTCCTAGATTGATTTTTAGCAAGGTCGAATCAGTAGAAAGCTACACCTTGAAATGCTTTTATAGACAAACACCTGCAGAAATATCAAAACATTCTCCCAGTCACCTGTGGATGTTATGGGTCCTTTACTTCTCAGTTTTTTCAACGGGCGCTGTGTACAGCGGCTTCTTTGTCCATTAAGCAATATCTGTTTTCTCAAACATTTTAGTTTTAGCAGCTTCCTCTAAAATTCTATCAACCCAGATTATTTACTTACACATAATTAAGAACATTAAGAGTCCCTTTTCCAAGTAAACAAGCTGAACTATATATACTTTTAAAAAAATCTAATTGTGACATTTTGTAAATCTGGATATTTTTCCTTTCTGGTCGCATTTTTTTCCCCAAAAAATGAACCCACTGGGTCTTTATGTTATAGAGATATGCTTAGGCTTGGTTTCCTTTGCGTTGCAATAGGAAAATGCCAGACTCTTTTTTTTCCTAAGTAATTGCTGAAGTGTAGAGAGTAGAAGAGAGAGTACAAAACAGAAAGAAATGTAAGGGATACAGAAGAAAGAAATTGGAGAAGGTGGAGGGGAAGGGAGATGAGAGAAGCAAAAGATGTAACTGGGATAAAAGAAGCTTATCAAACAGAGCTTTCAAAATTGCTTTGACTGGCCTAAGACATATTAAAATCATCATCATTTCCAAATAAAACCTAGATTGTTGCATTGAGATATTAAACAGCTATGGGGAACTCTTAAGTGAACCTTGATTGATACTTGTGGACCAGTTTTTCCATTCAAGCCCAACTTTTTTTTTTTTTTTTTTTTTTGGCTGAACCCAGACCCTCGGCAGTGAGGGCGCAGAGTCCTAACCACTGAACTGCCAGGGAATTCCGTCAAGCCTAACGTTTTTAAGAGAAACTTATATTAGATATCCGCATCCTCACTAGGAGGTGGGGAAGGAGGAGTAGAGACATTCTTTGCTTTTAAAGCATTTATGATATAGAAGTAAGCCATACATACACAAAATAAGACTATGTATAATGCATTGTTATATGTTACCTACTGTCGGGGTAAAAATAAAGAAGATTTTAAATAGAGGAATTATTCAGAAATGCTTTCCTTCCGAGTACCTTGGCTAGCAGTTAAATTCTAAACCAGTTAAGCAAGTCTTTAAATGTATAAACCCTTTGGAATCCCTAAGTCTAATGAATTGCAGTAGATATATAATTGAGATTGAAATTGGCATGTAGGTGTGCATTTCATGTTTCCTTTGGAGCTGACTTAGTACCATGGCAACAAGCCACATATGCACATAAGTCGTTGTATAGTCATGCTATCTTGACGACCAAAATCACTTTATAAAATATACTTTAGTAAGTTACTACAGAGCCTTGAAGTTAAGCCATATAATTTAACCAATACTCAGTGGGCATTTCTAGGTATCGTATATAAATTGGGTAAACGATAAAAAGAAAAGCATTAAGAATAAGAAAACGTATGGGGAAACTATTTGCTTCTTCCAATTAATCTAAAGCACGCCAGAAGGTTTTCTCATTTTGTTTTTTATGAAGAATTACTGACCCAAAGAAAAGTCAAATGAGGACTACAACTAAACAATAAAAGCAACAATAACAGCAACAAATAAAAACATTGCTTTTTTTAGGAGACAAATATGAAAAGTAGTAAATTTACCCATTTTAAGAATTAAGAAGAAAAGACATAAAATTTAATACACACAGTAAATAATAAATATTCTTCTAGTTTCATATGACAGCTAATTAAGAAAAAAAGCCCGTGTGGAAAATTTGGAAGAGAGACAAATATAACAAGGTAATTAACTCTTTGCTCCTTCAGCCTTAAAGGAGAAAGAGCAGAGTAAGATTTCTTAAGTTTGAACCTGCAGCAATCTCAGAGATCAAATCTGCCTCTGCAAGAGAAATAGAAGGATTTCAGTAGCGCTCCATCTCAAGTCAAGTCTTGTTATTGGCCCCACTCTGACCTTGGCGCCCCAAAGTCTCAGTCCCCGGGTTCTTTGCTCTTTGATTGAATTCCTGCCTTTTATCACAGACAGTCAGCAGCTTTGTTCTCATGGACCTTCGGCGATGGAATTCACTATCTGGTATTCATTCTCTTACATTTGGGTAGTCCTTGATAGTTGAGGATGTACTTTTTCATCCATCATCTAATTTAGTCTTGCTAATACCCTTCTGATATAGGTAAACCATAGCTTTAATCCCAGACTTCAGAAGCAACTCAAAAGCGTACTGCTAGTATATTGCAGAGTTGGGACTAGCAGCCGTATCACACTGTACCCGGTTTCCCTCTTTCCTTCAGACTGGACTTCATACTTTGTTCTTCATTTGAATTATGGGCATAAGAATCAATTACAGTCACTGCCTTTGTACTGGGTGGAGAGAAGAAGGAAAAGAAGGAGCAGTAACAGAAGGAGGATGGGGAAGAAGAAAAAGAAAGGAAGAGAAAAAACAAAACAATCCCCACAGGTTTTTCTGTGAAATGGGGAAGAATAAATCTTTAAATTGCCCCCCTTCTGCTTACAGAGGTTGGTAAAGAGAGAAGCACATCCTAAAATTTGTATCATATAAAGAAAAAACTAATTCCAAGCTATCCCAATGCTTTGTGTTTTAAAGGATAGAAACCCATTGACAGAGCTCTTTAATGAGTTCTTGGCTATGCATACGTAAGGCCACAAGGTTGATTTTGAGTACAAGATGGAGAAATATTCTGTTTATGAAATTAAAGGAATTTGGGGAAATTGAAAAAAAAACCTGGTAGAGAGGAAAAGAAAATAGTCATAGGATGGAGAGACATGAGCTAGAACTTAACATATCCAGCAACAAATTCCCCATGGTGGGATATAGTTGATTATTAATTTTTTTTTATTAGACAGGTATATTACACTTAGTTCTCAGCTTATACTCCAATGTAATCTCCATCTGTAACCCCAAAACTCCACTGAAAATCTGAGACACAAAACTGGCTTGATTTATTTCCACATTTGGGGAATGAAGGCATAGACAAGGCAGACGAGAGTGACATTGCAGAAGGCATGATTTAAAATAAAGACGTAGAATGTTATGGAAGCAGGAAATAAGGACAGAAGATGATTAGGAGAAATGGAAGCCCCCAAGAATGAATACTAAGAAACAAGAAAACCCATAATACAGGAGATCTTGGGAAAAACCAGCTAATTTGTTGATGTTGTAGACACTTGATATTTTTGGCTGTTCAGCATCTACCTAACCTTGTATTAGAATCTAAAGTCCGATTTGAGGAATTAATTCTTTCTTACTGAATATTATCAGGCCTAGGAATTGAAACTTGTTTTGAAGAGAGGAACAAAAAGACAACACTGGAATTCAGTTCACCTGACCTAGCGCAGCCCAACCAGACTGTTTTCACCAAAAGGCAGCTATTATTGGGTTCTGCTTCCTAACCTCCACAGCTTCTGGGGCTCCACCCAATCCCAAGCTCAGATGTCCAGCCTCCCTTTGATATGGTTCTCTATCCCTGGGATTCTGTCAGTTGCAGAAAAACAGAAAAACCTGGCTCAGCTGAGTTGCTCTGGGGAAATTATCATTTCAGAGACAAGAAATGTGGATGTAGAGTGACTGCCTCATCCCACTCTTTCATCCTGATATGTTAGCTTCCCGTTGGCTATCCTCTTATGTTCACAAGAAGGCTACAGAAATCCAGTCATCACATCTTCACCACATCCCTCTTTTCAGACACAGGAGAAGGGATTTTTCTTTCTTGCTTGGGTCTCTTTCTGCAAGTAAGGAAAGCTTTTCCCAGAAGCCCATTAGGAGAATTTCCCACACATCTCATATATGCATAAACTGGTAGCAGGGATGGAAATGGCTTCTATTCAGTTAAGACCTCACTTGGAGCCATATGGGTGAGGGATAATTAGAGCCATGAACAAAACTAGTGTGAGTTCACAAAGATAAGAGGGAGGAGATGACTGTTGGGTCAGTAAAACATACTTCTTCCAATAAATACATTTATGTCTTATTTGTTCAGATTTGTTCTCTGCGGCTTGCAAAGAATTCTAATTAATACACTTGGTTACAGCTACCACTGGGATTATTTAAATTGTAGATAGCTTTCTATATATATACATATATATGTATACATATATATACGACTTGCTTTTACTTTCAAAGTTCTTTTCTTTTTTTGTTCTGTTTTTATGTACGTGAAAGAATGAGTTGGATTTTAGAACTGTATTTTTTAATCTTCTCCATGTCCAACATTTATTGATCATGTCTTTAATTTCCCAGTAATAATTTCCCCCCGAATCTCTAATGTCTCATTTTTACATTTATTCATACATTCCTTTCTCATTCATTCAGAGATTCATCTCGTCATTAATTCTTCTTTTTTTCAAAAACTTGTTATGAAGTATCTAATATGTATGTGGAAGACATTGGGTTAGCAAGGAAAAACAAGCCAACAAAGGTTAAACCACATTTGTGTAACTTTAAAATTAAGCATTTTTATAACATTTTTTATAACATTTTTAAAAGGGGAGCAATGGGACAAAAATGAAGCACGCATGGACGTTCCCAGTCTTCCCTCATTTGCTAACGTGGTTTCTTGTGCTCTGAGGTGAGTCCTGCCCTGAGAGTCCTGCTTTGACAGACAAGGTCTTTTGAGCTTTAGGCATGAGAATAGGGAGGAAAGGAAGAGAGTACAAAAGTTCAAAAGGTTAAATTTGGGGGAGGAGGTTATCTTGATGTGAGACTGGAATTTGAAGACAGATGTAAAGGAGCAGAAACAGCTGCGGCGTGTGAGCCACTGGACGGGGGAAGCAAAAGGGGACTTTTAAGGTTCTCTGTCCCCTTCATCATGTTCAAGAAAACAAATGAAGGGCTTGAGTTATTCTGAAATTATTTGTGGTTGCTGCACTATCGTGTGTTTTTATAACCATGATGTTGTTCATGTGGGTTATTGTTTTGTAATATCCAGGGCTCTATTTGATTGTGTGTGACAGAAATCAACTCACATTAATCAGGCATAAACTTTGGCTTATGTGTCAAAAAGTTTCAGGAGATGATCTTGGATATTATGAGAACTCCATCCTCTAGGATCTGGCTCAGTCTGTCTGTCTGTCTGTCTTTCTGTCTCTCTTTCTCATTCAAAGTCCCTCCTCTGCATTGTTTTCTTTCTCTAGAAGGCTATCTCAGTGTGGTGGGAAAGATGACTCATCATATTTCACATGATCTTTACAGCCTGAGAAGAGAGAATCGATCATATCTAGCATCTAAGTCAGACCCTGGTAAAAACGACACTGTCCACCCTGCCTGAGTCACTTTCCTGCACTTGTGGGAGATGGAGGAGAACCAAGCAAGACATAATTTCAGAGGACTGCTCCAGTGTTACAATGGGATGACTCCTTCAATCCATATTACAAGAAACTTTCTAGCTATTGGGCAGAGGAACAAGTGATATAGGTAACATTGCATCTCTTGTTAATCAAATGTCCTCTCAGTTGAGTTATTTAGACTGCTATATGGGGTTGAATTTTTACTTAAATTTAGGTGTCTAGTTGTCTTTTCAAATGTTGTTCAGAGACTTACACTACAAGTAGCTTTGAAATGAAAATTGATGGATGTGCAGAAAAACATGGAAATAGAGCCACAAGACAAAGTTAGAATAAATGAAACTAATATTCATCACTGGAGGAATGTTAGACTTGCACTTAAATGTCACCTAGAAACACTCAATTCCTTTGCAGACACAAACTAAGATGGAAAAATATCCACCAAGAGATAAAACTTGTATTTCCTTTTGTTTTTAGGACACACTCGGTTGAGTTGCCTGTCGCATGCTAGATAGTACAATTGACACTAGAAAGAGATTGTAGAATTTCCAAGCTAGAGAGGTTCATGAGTTGTGAAAGATTATCATTCAAGTGTCAAGCATCTGTCAAAAACTACTTGTGGAAGTGTTGGCAAGAATGTGGAGGAAAGAGAACCCTCCTACACTGTTGGTGGGAATGTAAATCGGTGCAGCCACTAAGGAGAATAATATGAAGGTTCCTCAAAAAATTAAGATTAAAACTACCATATAGGGGCTTCCCTGGTGGCACAGTGGTTGGGAGTCTGCCTGCTGATGCAGGGGACGCAGGTTCATGTCCCGGTCCGGGAGGATCCCACATGCCGCGGAGCGGCTGGGCGTGTGAGCCATGGCCACTGAGCCTGCATGTCCGGAGCATGTGCTCCGCAGCGGGAGAGGCCACAGCAGTGAGAGGCCTGCGTACCACAAAACAAGACAAAACAAAACAAAACTACCGTATTAATCCAGCTATCTCACTTCTGGGTATTTACCAAAGAATTAGAAAAAAACTAATTCAAAACCATGTATGTACCCCTACGTTCATCGTGGCATTACTTACTATAGCCAGGATATAGAAACAACCTGAAATCCATCAATCGAAGAATGGATAAAGAAGATGTGGTACATATATACAATGGAATACCACTCAGCCATAAAAAAAGATGAAATCTTGCCATTTGTAATAACATGGATGGACCTCGAGCGTATTATGCTAAGTGAAACAAGTCAGACAGAGAAAGACAATTACTGGAAGACTTCACTCATATGTGGAATATAAAAAACAAACAAAAAGGAAAGAAATGAACAAACCAAACAAAAACAAACACGTAGTTACAGAGAACAGAGTAGTGGTTACCAGAGGGGAAAGGTTGGGGGAAGGGTGAAACAGAAAGAGGATCAACTGTATGGTGACAGATGGAAACTATATTGTTGGTGGTGAGCACACTGTAGTGTATACAGACATAGAAATGTAACATTGTATACATGAAACTTATATAATGATATAAACCAATGCTACCTCCATAAAAAAAAATTTAATAAGCAGTAAAAAAAAAAAAACCCCAAACAAAACAAAACTACTTGTTGATTGTTATGAAAAGTTTTTAATTTCCAATGATAAAAGCATCAATTTGGGGGGTACGTTCTGAGCTTAACCAAATTGAGAATGCAAAGAGAACCCTGGTCTTCTTTTGTATGCCTAAAACTTACAAAAGCATTAAAGAGGTCAAGGTCCTGAGCCCCGGTTATATGAAGAACTGGTGGCTAGAATGAGGTGCATAATGGTTGGTGACCAAAAATGACTCAGAAGATACTTTGGGCTCTGACTATGAAGATTTACTCTTAACCCAGAATAAAGTGGCATTTTTTTGTATTAACAAACATATTTGAATAATCTTTTGTAAGTCAACATAATAAAAAGCTATGTACGTACTGTTTGCTGTAGTTATGGTGCATTGAGTGATTATTCCCAATTGCACCCTATTTTGAATTATACAGTATACATGTATGCCCTTTTCCATGTGGCTTTGCAGTGTCTCCCACTAAAGGAAGCAGGGTGCTGTCCCCAACCCATTGATGTTGGGCTTAGCCATGTGACTTGCTTTGACCAATAGAATGGGTGGAAGTGACAGTGTGCCTTTTCCAAGCCAAGGCTTTAACAGGCATTGCATGTTCCCTCTGCTTGAACATCTGTCATTCACCATGAGAACACAATGGACTGGAAGCATATTGACATATATGAAGTAGACCTGAAACCAACCCAGCCTGCAGCTTGGAGCTCAGAGCTGAATCCTGAAATTGAGTTTTTACAAGTGACTTGCATCAACTCACAGACCCATGAGGGAGAAATAAACACTAGTTATTTAAAGTCACTGAATTTTGGAGTGGTTTTTCATGCAGCATTATTAGAGCAATAGCTGACTAATAGGGTAGTATTTCTTTCCTCTCTCTACAAGTGTTTTGAAATTGATGTTGCATCTAACAACACATAGCATCATAGGATCAAGGAAATTCAGTAATTATACAGTTAATCATTTAATTAGAATTATGAAGTGGTACAAAAATGATGCGAAGAACACAACACACAGAGACCTAATCTAATCTGAGAGTCAGGAAATGTTTCTCTGAGGAAATGACATTGAAGCTGAGACCTAGCTTTTGGCTAAGCAAATTTGGGGAGTATGGGGGAAGTATTCCGAGTGCAGGTAACAGTCTTTGCAAAGCCCTTGAGGCAAGAAAGAGAAGGTCATTGAGTACAGAGAATTATCTGGAAAGCAGAGAGGAAACAGGAGAGTGCCAAGAGAAGAGAGGTTGGTGAGGTTCAGTTTACCACAGTTTTATGGGCTGAATTGTCTCCCTCAAAATTCATATATATTTTTTTAAATTAATTAATTAATTTTTTTGGTTGAGTTGGGTCTTTGTTGCTGTGCACGGGCTCTCTCTAGTTGCGGCGAGCGGGGGCTTCTCTTCCTTGCGGTGTGCAGACTTCTCACTGCGGTGGCATCACTTGTCGCGGAGCATGGGCTCTAGGCCTGTAGGCTTCAGTAGTTGTGGTTCATGGGCTCAGTAGTTGTGGCACGCAGGCTCTAGAGCGCAGGCTCAGTAGTTGTGGTGCACCGGCTTAGTTGCTCTGCGGCATATGGGATCTTCCCGGATCAGGGCTGGAACCCTTGTCCCCTGCCCTGGCAGGTGGACTCTTAACCACTTTGCTACCAGGGAAGCCCAACATTCATATATTGATGTCCTTAACACCCAGTACCTCAGAATGATTTGGAGCTAAGGTGTTAAAGTAATTAAGTCAAAATGAAGTCATTAGGGAGAGTCCCAAAGTCAATGTGACTGATGTCCTTTAGAAGAGGAGATTAGGACACAGACACATATTTTAATGCTTTATTTTTCTTTTCTAATGTTTTAAACATTTAAAGTTTATATATTTTACAGTCTCTCTATTACAGCTCTATTATCTGAAATTCCTTGGGGTTTAATTCTGCTGTGTTTACTCTTTCCTGTGTCTCTCAAGGTGGATTGTTACCTTGAATGTGTTGTAATTTTGAACAGTGAGCTCAGTTTTGATAGGCTTCATCTGGAGGCATCAAGTGTGGCCTGTGATAAGGTTTTATTACACCAGATTTTTTTCTCAGTTTGCTTCTGCTGGGAATACACTGAATCTCAATATGGAGTGTTCAGGGCCATGTGGTTGACACGAAGCTCATTTGAGGCACATGTCTATGATCACAATTTCTCTGGAAAGGCTTATTTTCTACCCTGCACCCAGGCCTCAATAGCTTGCTTCCTTGTTGTCTCTTTGTGCTAGTGTACAGATTATTTCTCCTCTACCATTTCACAGAAGGGGAAGCCCTAAATGATCCTGGATTTATGTAGGAGGTTCAGTTTCAAATCCCCACCTCCCTGCAGAATTTCCAAGGTCTTGTCTCCTGTGTCTTTCTGAGAATGAAAGTGAAAACTCCTAGGTTTCTGAGACATAACCCCACCCTAGTCCACCCCAGCTCCTATACTGCCTAGTTAGTTCATGTGGTTACTACTTGGGCTCTCAGTTCCTTCTTTCTTTTGGCCCCTGGTGATTTCTCTTGCTTTCCCGCAAACTCAACTCTGGATTGAAGAGGATAAGGAAAACATTACATGGAAAAACTTGATTGGTACTCCTTCCCCTTCCTGAATAACTCATTTCTAAAGCCATTAGGTGAGACAGAGCAAGATTGGAGAATACCAGGGTCCAAGGAGGACGAAGAGAACATCTAGTCAAGGATGGTAGGCAAAAAAGCATGAGGAATCAGCCTGAACAGGGCGAGAAGGTATCCACACAGGGGAGTCAGAGCCCAAACAGGGAGAAGAGGGCATCTGTGTGTGGGAGGGGATCATAGCAGGGATGGGAGATTGGTTGCATTAAGTGAGGTTGGTTGCATAAGTAAATATTTGAATAATTATGAAAGCTTGTCTTCTCACTATTAGAGACGGGGTTACATATACAGAAAGGGAGAAAATTAGAAACATGTGATTGAAGGTATAAGCATGAACTCGTGGTTTTCAGTATCTATAGATAAATATAGATAGCTAGATTTCAATTTCTATAGATAGAAATAAATATAAATGTAACTATATGGTACACACATATATATATATAATTCCTGGCTCTATATGGGAAGCAGCAATGCTCCAAAAACAATGAACATACATAGCGCCCAGATCTTGGCTTCCAAATACCATATTCCATTAAGGGAAAAAAAAAAGGGAAATTTTTAGAGAAATGCCTGATTCTGGGGCTGGGGGAGAGAAAAAGTACAAGAAAAACCTGGAACTTCTACCATAAACCAAAGAAGTGTTTAAAAAAAAAAATGATGGGCACATATCAAAAGGGCCTAGACGTCAGCTTAACTGAACTCCTACTAGCCACATTGGACATAATTTGAGTATTCATATGGATAGTAACATGATAGTACCTCATAGAATTTACAATATTAAGTAAAATAAGAGACCATACCAGCATAAATCAATGAATGAATGAATGAATTTAAAGTTTGTTGAGGAACAGGATATTTACATGGTTTCAGAGTACCTCCCCACAAAGGGGGGAAAGTAACTTTATGGTGGAAGAGCCTGGAAGACATCACTTTTATCAAGTGGTGACAGTGAACATCAGCTATTGAAACCATGCATGACCTGGTCTGCTTCTTTGAGAGGAACACAGCATCACTTCTGTGATACTGTGACCTGAATCCAATCCTGAGGAAACTTCAGGCAAATTTAAACTGAGGGAAATTCTACAAAGTAACTGGACTCATCTTCGAAACATCAAAGTCATGAAAGCCTACCATAGACTGAAGAATATTCCAGACTGAAGGAGGCTAAAGAGACATGACAAGCAATGCAGTGTGTGATTCTGAAGTGGATCCTTTCGTTACAAAAAATATTGTTGCATCAGTTGGTGAAACTGGAATGTGATCTGTGGACCGAAGGGCAGGAGTGTATCAAAACGTATTTCCTGGTTTTGTTAGTTGTGTTGCAGTCAGTAGGAGGATGTTCTTATTTGTAGAAAACACACATTAAATTGTTTGGGGCTAATGGACCTTCTGGTCAGCAGTTTATAAGTATTCAGGAAAAACAAGCTATTTATACTGTCTGTCTAGCTTTTTTGCTAGGAAAAAAAAAAAGGAATTTTTGATTGTTTCAAAATTTAAAGCGACCAATAGCAAAATAAAAAATATGTGATGTAGCTTAAGTAGTACTAACTATTCTATTCAACAAACTAGAAAAAAAAAAAAATCCAGCCAACTAAACTCTAAGAAAATAGGGGAAAGAAATAAAGGATCAAACAACAAAATTAATGAAGTAGAAGACAAAAAAGCAAGAGAGAGAGGATACATAGGGACCCTTCTTCACCATTGGGCAGCTACTAGGATTTTTGTCCTTACTTGCATGAGCAATGGATGCTCTTGTAGAAAGAGAGGTTCTGAGACAGTTCTCAGATTTTGAATTTCAAAACCCTGGGCCTTTGTGTATCAGACATGCCCTAGAGATCTGAAATCATGATATTAACATCACAAACAAAAGATTTGGGAAAAATAGATGAAAATTCAGTGTATTTCACCATATATTAAATGAAGTCTCTATAGGTTAAGGAAGAGAAGAAAAGGAGAAAGTGGTCAGAAGGAAAGCACAGAATTTAAAGACTGGTGGTGTCTCTGCAAAGGGACTTTGGCTCTGATCTTTCTTCACCTGACCTGGGAGAAATGTCCATGGTTAGCAGAATCTGGGAGCAGAGAGCTAGCTGGTCTTGTATCTTGGGGGAACCCAGGATCCTCTAGCCTCACAGGTTCCCTGTGCCCACCACAGTGCAGGAGCAGTAGAAGAGAGAGATGGCTCTGAGAGTGTTCAGATAACCAATCAGAGAGAGCCTCTGTGTTCCTGATAACCCACTGAGTCTCTGAAAGAACCACATAGTTGCTATAGGCCCAGAAGTCTAAGAATATTTAACCTAACAGGTTAGGGTTAGGGTTGGCTTAGACAAATTAATAAGGTCCAGATAGGATGGTGACATCTCAGAGACTTGCATGGATCAACCCTGGAGGACCAGAATTGGTAACACATCTCTTAGTGAATGTCAGCGTGAATAGATGATGGCTCCCATCCTAGCATCCTGTTTATTTGTAAACTATTCTGAACATAGTCCCCAAGTTATTAGATAGGTGGATGGATGAATGGCTGGCTGGCTGGCTGGATGGATGGATAATAAAAGGGCAATTCCTAAATTATATCAGTCTAAAAGCTGCTGTGTTATAGAATTTCATACCGCTAAGAATGCCACTAAGAGAATAGCCAAATTGCCCTCATTTACTCATGCCCATCCTGGCACTGCTTTCCAAGATCAGCAGCAACTAAGACTGGGAGAAGAATAGGTTCTAATATCATTTTCATCTGCAGCTGAAATAGCCCCAGAATCAGTAGATAAAGCAAGTGTCTTTGCAAAACAGTACGTTAGGGAAGAAATACGATTGGAAGTTTCAGACACTAAAAAGTATTTTTTTTAAAAAGACATTTCTTCCGTGTTTGCTTGTTTACTAAAGACAAATAAAAGGCATTTGAATTATTTTCTGCCCTGTTTGGAATCTTCTCTTTTTATCTTGGCCTTACCGGGTTTTTATTTGTATACTTAGGGAGATCTTTATGGAAGGAAAATTGTAATTCTAAAGCAGTCCGCAAACAAACACTCACACAGCATAACCAAACCACAATTTTATGCAGTTCGTAAAAGAAAATGTGGATGCAGTGGTGTGTCACAACTGCTATTAGAGAAGTCCAAGGGAAAAGAGTACAACATGGTGATCAGCCTTGGCAGTCTCCACATACAGCGTGATTATATTGTAATACTGTTTGATGCAATGATATGTTTGATCAGTTTCAAGAGATGAATATCACCTCACTTCAAACAATATGATACAGTCTCATTGTGTGGAATTATGGCCTCTGTCAATCAGCATATGGCATAACCCTTAAAGTGCCATCTTTGGGGAATGTCATAAAAATGATTGCAACACTTGCATTAATTAGTAAGTTTTTGCTCTAAAACCAAGCAAAACCTGTTAAGGCAATTTATCTGCTATATCTCTGTTCATTTTTGTTATCACAGAAACATGTATATAACCCACCCATGCAAACACTCAGCCGATTAGCTCAACTTACTAGAACAGCCATGCTAAAAAAAAATCCTAGTGTGAGTATGAGCTCCCCTCCCCCATATAAATACGTAAGCTATATTTTCTCTATTTTGTTTTATGGTCCCCAACATACCCTTACTTTGAGCCAACTATCCTATCAAAGTGAATGGTGGGTGCAAAGTAAAGGCAAACATGAAATTATCACGAGGTCTATGGTCTTGACAAGACAAACTCAAAATTTAAGCTCGACAAATGACAAATAAATGGCAGGTGTACATGTTTACATAGAATAAATACAGATTAAGAGTCCTTTGAATGTCATTAATTTCACTTTGTCAATGTTAATTGTTAGATACATTTTGAGGGAAGAAGAATTACGATCATTTTTTTACCTTAGGTATGGAATATTTTCCCTCTTGGTGTTTCTGTGTTATCCACTAATTTGCCATTGTCACCCAGTTATACTATTATTTCAATTTTCCCCAATAATACATAATTTGAGAAGTTACTGGTTTGACACGGTACATACTGATTTGACCTGAGACTTAACACACTTTCCCAAGGTGGTTAACACCCCCCCAGATTCAACTGTGTTTGTTGACAGTGTATGTGTCACTGGAGTGTCGTGAGCCTTTTCCCGGGAAATTCCTCTCCCACCGTGTCTCCAGGCCTTCCCCTTTCCAGTTTTCCCCAGTGTCCTCTATTCCTGTTATCAACTGAGGAACCACCTGCTGTGGTAGGCAGCCTCCTAAGATGGTCCCCAATGATCCCTGACTCTTAGTATTCACTAACTTGTGCAATCACCTCTCCTTGAACTTAGTGACTTGCTTTTAATGAACAGAATGTGGACAAAGTTATTGGATGTCTCTTTCATGATTAGGTTATAAAAGACCATGACTTCTGTCTTGCTAGCAGGGTCTGTCTCTGGCTGGCTTTGAGGAACCAACTTTCCATGTTGGAGAGCCCCATGTGGCCAGGAAACGAGAGCAGCCTCTGGCCAATGGCCAGCGAGAAACTGAGACTCTCATTCCGATAGACTAGGAAGAACTGAATCACAACTACTAATGTGAGCTCGGAAGCAGATCCTGCCTCAGCTAATGTGACTGTGGTACCAGCTGACCTCAAGATAATAGCCTCCTGAGAGGCCCTGAAGAAGGGGACCCTGTGCCTAGGTTCTAAACCCACAGAAACTGTGAGATAGTAAATGTGTGTGGTTTTAAGTCACTAAATTTTGGGTTTGTTTGTTGTATAGCAATAGACAACACAACTACCATGTCTTAGTGAACATACTCGGTAGCTCACTGCAGCTAAGTTTTGTGCTGAGTAGTAAAATAGTGCAGTGGGACTACAATTCTTCACACTGATGCCTTCAAAACATAGACTTCATACTCATTGGCAGGCTATGAGGAAGAGCTGACCCAGTCCGCAAAGAAACACGTGAAGTCTCTAAGACCTTCCTGCAAATACCTTTCCATTATTCATGGGCAAGAAATATTGACCAGTGTTTACTCTTTGGGATAGGATTGTAAGCTTTGAAGTATAAAGGTGCTATTTCTTTTTCCAAGGCAAGGTTTGGCACATACACTTCCTGGGACTAGAGAAATATAAAATGGTTTTTATTCATGTCGTGAGTGCTGTATTCTTAGACACATCTCTCTGGTTTCACAGATTTTTTCACACCACTACATCATGTCAGCAGCTTCTTGAGTTCTAGACTTCGTGGTAGAATTGCTAACAATCCCGTTAGAGACTTCATAAAACTTAGAGGTAGGTGGTCTTATTACCAGTAGCTGATATGATCTGAAGACTTGTTCCTGCAACAGGGTTATATAATTTGTGAATTATGTTATCATTTACTCAGCTGTCCACATTAATAGAGGGGAACCATGATGAAACTATTTAGTCAATAATCAAACACATTTTATTTTGAGATTTCATCGATTTATACATACATATTAGATCTCTCCTAGGTATGTTCAACCTAATATTAAGATCTTCTTGTTTCTTTGATTCATACCTGGTGCTGGTACAAAGAGAAGACAACCCAGCTGAGTAGAAGAGGGGAGTTAATTTGGTACTGAACATGTTTCATGGGTGGGACATGTGTGATTTATCAAGAATTGATTTATTTAAAAGGTCCCTAAGTAGTCTAGGACTTAAAACAACAATGGAAAAACAATAACAACAACCACCAGTAAGGCTTCTTTCCTTATTAGGTTAACAAGGATTTCTAAATGAATTACATCCAGGCAAGGTGATAGAGAAAATGGCTTATACACAGTTGGAGGGAGTATAAATTGGCATGACCTTTTTTTCTAGAATAATTTAACAACATGCTTTAACATTTTAAGTCCATTTCACGTCTAGGAATTTATGCCAAGAAAATAAAGCTGAACTTGCAAAGATGTTAAAAGAAGTTTATTGAAGCACTGTTTATAATAAAAATTGACTGCAACCTAAATATCTGTCAATAGAATGAAACACACGATGATATATACAAAATAGAGGCTACCATAGCCAGTTAAAGGGGAACACTTGTGTCATGGAAAGGCATTAGTCATCAGCAGGTGGACTCTCAACCACTGCGCCACCAGGGAAGCCCTATACTGTTAAACTTTTAAAGCTAGTCAGTGAACAAAAGGGTATATATACTATGGCTCCAATTTTTCTTTTTTTAAGTCAACCTTGTATGTGCATAGATTAACACCTGAGAGATATATACGTACACCAAATCATAACAACTGGTTTTATCTAATAGAGGAATTATAGTGAGATTTTTCTTTTTTTTGCGGTGCACTGGCCTCTCACTGTCGTGGCCTCTCCCGTTGCGGAGCACAGGCTCCGGACGCGCAGGCTCAGTAGCCATGGCTCACGGGCCCAGCCGCTCCACGGCATGTGGGATCTTCCCGGACCGGGGCATGAGCCCGTGTTCCCTGCATCGGCAGGCAGACTCTCAACCACTGTGCCACCAGGGAAGCCCTATAGTGAGATATTGGAATATTTTCCAGTGAGCATGTATTATTTATCAGTCAGAAAAGATAGCTATTTTCACTTTGAAAAAATTCTAGACATTAATTTTTGCTTTTTCTGTTTTGGCCACTGAAAAAAAATCAACCCATAATCATCTCTTTCTTCTTGTCCTCCAGGTGCTCATCTAGTTTTCATTCATTAGCTCAGCTAACATTTATTAAGCACCTATCATGTGTCCTGTGATAGTCACTGAATTAACAACAATAAACAAGAGTCTCTGACTCTAATGAAAAAGACACGTGAAATTTCACATGAAATAAAGTGTGTAAATGCTCCGTTAGAGCAGATGTAAGATAAGGTGGGGTGGAGGAGGGAGTGATCAATTTGAAATTATGGAACAATTCATGAATTTGTGCATCATCTCTGCGGGTATTTCTTCCACTACAAAAGTATAAATGTCTGGAGACTGATTCTATAACATACACTTTTAAAATAATCTCTTCAGTTTCCAGAATCTTGATGATGGTGTGCCAAGTGTTCAAAGAATACCTTTATGTTCAAGTTATTCATTTGCTAGAGTAGTGGGTTTTGAATTTTTTGGAATTCAAGACTAGAGTTCCAATACAAGAATATGCAGTGGCACGTTGGAATGGATTTAAAAATTTAAAGCACTCCACAAGTAAGCAATAACGTCATGCATAGTAAGGTCTTAGGGTGTCTTTGAAAGTATCCAGGGTATCAAGATAAGCTGGTTCACATAGTTCCCCCTGAGCATGGAGCCAGTGTTCGAGCAGAATGTTTATATTCTAATAACACCTCAGAGATTAGCTATATTTGTTTGAACACATATGTAATCCATATAGAATATATATGTAAATACACTCACATAAGCATATTTGGGAATCAGAGATTTAGTAACCATGCCCTCCTTTCATTACTGATTTGAAGTTTTTTATCTATCACAAAGGGCTAATTGTTCGGTAGAGCGCCTACCTCAGTGAACATTCCATCAGGACAGACACGAATAGGAGCTCGTTAAACAGCTTAAAGCAGACCAGAATCTGACAGCACACCTGGGAAGGGTGGGCTTCTGGCTCAGCTGTTTCAGTGGAGACCCTGTAAGGATGCAGAACCCTCAAAAACGTATTGTCTGTTTGCTTTCAGTAGAGCTAGTCAGTTCAGTTGAGATCTTTGTTGAGATTTTTTTAAGGGACTTCAGGTAGCTGGGAGGAAAACTCATTGTGGTATTTCATTCAAGGAGTACTTGCCCCAAAGATTTTTATACTTTACCCACAGAGTTTGACTTAATCTGCCACTTTATTTTCCTATCATTAATCAGATGACACACAGGTAGAAGAACAGACAAGGGAGAGAAGTAAAAGAAGACATGAGTGAAGAAGAGAAGAAAAAAACTGAATATGGTAGAAGGATCAGTTTCCCCATCTATCACTATGAGAATTTTAGGATATTCATGGTCAATAGTGACCACACTTGAAAAAGATTTCTTTGGGATGAATCCCGCTATGTGCAACTTGGTGTTAAAAACAAGACAACAGGCCCCAAATGGGATAACTTATGCTAAGCCCCACATCACCAAACTGAGACTTAATTACAGTTTTGGCTCTCCCAGAAATGGAATCTTAAGCCAGGAATCTCCAGATTAGCTAATAATAACTAATAATCTCCAGATTATTAGTTACATAATCTGCCTGGTAGCTCCCTGCCGTCCCCTAAAGGAAAGTAACCTTGCAATAACCAACCCACTTTTTGGCCTAGTATAATTTCTTTATTCCTGCTCCCTTTTTTTTTTTTTTTGCGGTACGGGGGCCTCTCACTGTTGTGACAGGGGACACGGGTTCGTGCCCCGGTCTGGGAGGATCCCACATGCCGCGGAGCGGCTGGGCCCGTGAGCCATGGCCGCTGGGCCTGCGCGTCCGGAGCCTGTGCTCCACAACGGGAGAGGCCACAGCAGTGGGAGGCCCGCGTACCGCAAAAAAAAAATAAATAAATAAAAAGTGTGTGACTTGCCAAAAAATGGATTGGTATTAATTATAAAAATTACATTAGAATTAATGCATTCATTAATGATCTACTAATCAATATCAATTGAAGGTTTATTATTTTAAGGAGGTTGGCCAATTAGCAGTTTGACACCATGAAAAAGAGATAACCAACTGACTGACGGATCCCCATCAAGTTTAATTTTAATTTGTTTTAAAAGTATCTTCTTGAGGAATGAGTTTAAATGCACACCACTCTTTCTCCTTTCAGCAAATGAATATATAAGTTGTTTAAAAAGCATATCTCAATGACCAAGAATGAAGTCTGGCGTATGTAACAAGAAATGAGCACATCTTCTAAATGGGCTCGATGGTATGGTCTAAGTTCTATTATATAAAGAATTTATATGGTCTAAATCTATAACTGGATTGCTCTTTAAATTAAATGAATTTGTATGTCGGCTTTCCCTTAATGGAATCGGTTTTGATATACTCTTTGTTCGTGCTGTTACGGCCGCAGTCTAAGGGTTCTTTGTATTAACTTTTTAAAGTTACATCACAAAGGGGTTTTAAGATTTCCCAACAGGCTTCTATTTAACCAAAGCTTTTGATCTCAAACCTGCTGGGGACTAGTGAAATCCTTACCAATTCTCCAGGAACTTCTCACTATTGGAATTTGAAAAGACCCACCTGAAGGACTGAACTCCCAGTATGGTTTCAGCCACCCTTCAGATCACGCTATTCAGGCAGCTGGCGAGGGGGTCTAGTGCACCCTTTGTGATCGGCTAAGCAGTCTAAGGTGTCCTTTGCATGAGTTGCACTCCCGAGGAAATAAAAACCAGGAGGACACAGACCTATATACCTTATTTCCTGCTATCTTCAGTTAAAGGCGGATTGCAGGGGGTCTGCTTAACATCCTTTGCTACCTAAATACCTTTTGGACATGGGAACTCAATAAAAGAACTTTCATTGCATCCATTACCCTACTGCGGTGCATAACAAATTAGATTTAAAAGGCTACTTTTTCCCCCTTACAGCTATTTCCAACATTTTCTTTAAAATTTCAATTTAGTGTCTAGTGCCAGAATATTCTATAATATATTTTAAAACTCTATAATACCAATTATGCCAACTGAACACTATTTCCAAAGAATTAGGCTTCTATTCTTATAGAAAGATTGTAGTTTAGAATTAAGATAAGGTAAAAAATAAAATAAAATGAAGGTAAGTTAGAAAATTATGTTTAAAACAGGTTAAATATAAAACTATATAACACAAATATTGTTCTTGGATAACTCTTTTTAAAATATAAATGCATTAATTTTTTATTTGGCTCTAAATTCCCACTTTTTGAAAAAATTTGCATTTGAGGTTGAAAAATATCAATGCCACATATTAACCTATTTTTAGAAAGGGTGAAATAAAATTCTCAATGATAATATTTAAATACTTTTATGTATTTTATCTTAAAACTCCATTGTGCAGAGGTTTTAGGGCATGTAAACAACACAGGACACAGAAGGCAAATACAACTTTGTAAAGAACACAATATTTGCAGCTGTGTGTGAGAACAGATTTGCCTATGGACCACTTCTCCTGTGTAAATATTTATCTTTACCCTTCTATTAATGCGGTGTCAAACCTCTTTATTATTCAAAAACAATTTTTGGACTCTGTCTTGATAGAGATGGATATTACTGTCATTGCATCAGATGTTATGATCCCTGACAAAGCCTCAAATTAGCTATATGCCAAAGAACTAGAAAGAAATGTATAAGTATTTCCAGAAGCTGTAAAAGATTTGCCATTCAGTGCTCACTGCTTAAGGGCATACTCTCTCACACCACACATGTACCATCTATCACCAGACATTAGAGGCACTTGCTATCAGTATGTTTTTTTGTCCTCTTTGTGCTCTGGTGTAACTACAGAAAAGTAGCCTGGAACCATCTCAATTCTAAATATGTGGTAGAGTGGTCAGGCTATGTTCAGTCTGGGTTTCAGAAACACTGTTACCACACCTGTAGAATATGACATAATTGTTCCATTTCTCGACTTATTAATTTTGATAAGCATTTGTTACACATCTGATTGGTAGATATTTATGAGTAGCTGCCTGATGGACTATTATGTTCTGCAGTTAATAATAACTGATTATAGGAAGACAAGATGCTATGAATTCTTTCTCTGGACAAAGAGGGGCTCAAAGACTTGCAGAACTGTGAGAATCATGGGAAATATGGAAAAAAAAGATTTCCGATATTTATGAATAATATAAGTGTGACTTATGTTGTGTTACAGTAATCCCCTGCTTCTTTGTAAAAAACCCCCACAAAACTATTCATTTTTATTGCATAGATAAGAGACTTAATAAAATATTTCTCATGATCCCAAATTTATTCTCATTCACTTTTACTCACAGTGTGAGTAGTTAGAATTTGGGGGATGATTACTCTGCAATATCTATCATTTAAAAGATGTGGGCTTCCCTGGTGGCGCAGTGGTTGAGAGTCCGCCTGCCGATGCAGGGGACGCGGGTTCGTGTCCTGGTCCGGGAAGATCCCACATGCCGCGGAGCGGCTGGGGGCCCGTGAGCCATGGCCGCTGAGCCTGCGCGTCCGGAGCCTGTGCTCCGCAACGGGAGAGGCCACAGCAGTGAGAGGCCTGCGTACCGCAAAGAAAAAAAAGAAAAAAAAAAAAAGACGTTTATCACCTTTGATTAGAAAACTGTACTTCCAAAATACAGCCTGTAGAGATACTCACAACTTTATACTTAGAAGTCCACTAGTGTGTGATGTATGAGAGTAAAAATTGTAATCGCTCTAAATGTCCACCAACATGAGGTTGCTGATAAGATACTGCACATCCACGGTAGCAGCACTGTCGTGGTTGCATGCCTACCAGTGCCAGGCAGTAACTCCTCATCCTGGGTGACAACCATTTCACGGAGGTATTGTCAATATCACACCTTACAAGTTGAGAGAGTGGATTACAGAGAAAATAAGCAACTTGTCAAAGTCAGAGAATTACTAACAGTGAAGCTAGGATTCAAACTCAAGCCTTAAGACATTTGGCTGCAAAGCCATAAACTTAACCCATTAATATTTGTATATTTTATAGAACACTCATATAACCCACTAATATGTGTGTATTCAAAGAATGAGATAGTTTTAGAGATCATGAAATGAAAAAAAGTCTAAGAAATATTAGATACAGTTTGGTAAAAATTATGTCTGTATACATTAGAATACGGAGAGAAAAGTTTGAAGGACTATTCACCAGGCTGTTTATATTAAAATGTCTGTGGTTAGGCTTTTATTTTCTACTTTATATATTTCTTTAATATTTAGATATCTTATAACTTTGTATAATAAAAACAATACAGTTCTTTAAAATATCAACATATAAGTAGGAGAATCAATAAAATTAATAAATTATTGTATCAACATATGCAGCATTATTTCAAGATCTCAAGTGCTGGCATTCAATTTGGCCTTTTTTAAACAAAGCATAAATAAATTATATCACATAGAATTTTCATACTACGGACATTAATTATTGCAGTCTGTTTTGGGGGAGGATGGTGTTCTATGGTGAAGAAAGCTACACCACCGAGACTTTTTTCCTTGTGTAAGCAAGTTTTGCAAGTGACTTGTCTTATAACTATTGAATAAAAGTCCTGTTTCATCAATAGAGTTATACATATTTTTATTTCACATTCTTTATATTAGAACACAATTATTTATTCTTTTAAAGGAGGATTGTCACAATGTTTCTAATACATAAAAACGCTTCCTACTTTTGCATTTGTAAACTGCTTCCGTGGGTGGACATTGCATCCAGGTTCCTAAGATCAGGAAAAAAATCTGGGCATTTTATTCTGAAGTTACAAATGATACTTGATACACCACTGTGCTAAACGCAGGATTGGGCTGGCTCTAGCTTTACATCTTGTATTTCAGCATTGAAAAAAAAATCAGTCATGGGTAATGCTTTCAAAAATGTTAATCCCAATTTTTGCTTATGGATATCACATGATTTTAAAAGGTAATAAAGAGCATTCTCAGTAGTCAAGGGTGAGTCAAGGAAAATGGCATCTGTGGGAATAAGTCAGCCAAACAAAAACTTGACCCAACACCAAGCTCATTGTCAGAATCACAGCTGCCGCATCAACCAATGAGACCTGAAATGGAGGCAGCCAGGAAGTCAGGTGCCGAGGCTGGAAAGCCTGTTCCAGACCCATTGGCAGTTGGCCCTTCAGCTGCTGTACAGCCCCAGGAAGGGCCCAGGGGGCTGGATCTGGTTTTTGACCACAGGAGGAAAGTGAAGTGAAGTACAACCAGTATTGTCAACAGCGAGACTGTCAAGTTAGTGCTGATAATATATTCATGGGGAGATGTATTGTTTTGCTCTTCGGGTTCTGTGGGGAAGGAGAGCCAAGGGAGAATGTACATAGCCACTCTGAAAGCATAATCTACCTCCTGCTCATAGAAACTAGTGGTGGTGGCTCAGGCTTCCTTTTACTCTCGATTCCTTCTAGTAGCATGTCTTATTTACTAAGTAGAATCTTGAAAAATATGGACAGAAGTGAATACCAGGTTTAAAAAGGAGGTGTGGTTAAAGGAACATGATACTCAGATTTTAAAAAGAAAATGGATTTTTGAGTTTGGCATTATTAACAGAGAGCTGTCATGTTCTTTTCCTTCAATAGAGGAAAGAAGTGACCCAGAACAGAAAATAAATGACCCGTGCTGTGATTAGCAACTCACTGTGTTTGTTTAGTGTCAAGAATGCTGCTAGGATTTAATAAAAATTTACAATCATAGATCACCTCCCCAAACAAAAGCAAATAAGCAAAGCACACATCTTTAAGGTAAGTCATCTTCTAACACCTTTGAAGCTAAGGATTGTCCTGCTTGCACAGAGCAGGCATTTCGTAAACGTTGAAAACTGAATATGACTCGCTGAACCTTGAGCTTGTCTTTGCAGTCTGTGTCCCTCCCGGATAGACACCCAGTTGTATGGCCTCCAGATTCATATTATTACATTCTCACTTCGGTGCTGAGACTTTATATAAAAACTTTATGAAAACCTTTCTTAATGATAAATACATTCGTTTCGTCCACTGTAGTGAATAGCACCTGGTGTGGGACCCTGAACATAGTATATTCTCAATAAACGCTTGTTAAATTTAATAAAAGTCACCAGGAATTGTGAGACATTATGGGAAGTTTGAAAGGCATTATATGTTCTTAAATTTAATGGGTGCTCCACAAACACAAATGAAATAGAAATATACTCACATATACATAACTTAAAAACCCATCATAAACACATACAAAAACAAGAGGCGTTTGTAGTCAGTGGCCAGAGGTTAACTTTTCAACATGGTTCTGAAGGAGGAGGTGGATAGAACTGATAACAGCTAACATTCATTAAACACTTACTATTGGCCAAGCAAAATGTTAATTGCTTTAGATGTATTGATTATCTTATTTAATTTTCACTGCAACCTTAATGTAGGTGATATTATTTTCATTTTACAGATATGAAAACTGGGGCTTAAATTGGCAAAATAGTTGTCCCAGATTAGTAGGTGTGTGGGGGGAGGGGCAAGCCAAGCTCTGCAGCCAGAAAATCTGGCTCATTGGCCCCATATAAAGACATATGCTATGATCTGAATGTTTGCTTTATGCTCTCCCCCATCCCCCAACCCCTCCCCACCCCCTCGCCAAAGCATATGTTGAAATCCTAACGCCCCAAGTAATGGTGTAAGGAGGGAGGGCCTTTGGTTATAAAAGTGGAGCACTCATGAATGGAATTAGCGTCCACATGAGAGAGACCCCAGAGAGCTCCCTATCCCCTTCCACAGGTGAGGACTCAGCTGGAACCGGGAAACAAGCCTTCACCAGAACCTGCCCATGATGGCACCCTGATCTTGGACATCCAGCCTCCGGAACGGTGAGAAATAAATTTCTATTATTTATAAGTTACCCCGTCTATAGTATTATATTATAGCCTTCCAAAGAGACTAAGACAACACATGACAACATGGAAGAATGGTAACCTTACAGTCATAAGTCTCGGAGTTTTGGAGAATCGTTCAAGGATAACCACAACTGTACATTTAGGACTCAGTTGAGAACCGAAATATCGTGAGTGTATCTCTAGAGATCCAGTTATCTTTTGTTTTTTTTTTTTTGCTGTACGCAGGCCTCTCACTGCTGTGGCCTCTCCCGTTGCGGAGCACAGGCTCCGGACGCGCAGGCTCAGTGGCCATGGCTCACGGGCCCAGCCGCTCTGCGGCATGTGGGATCTTCCCGGACCGGGGCACGAACCCGTGTCCCCTGCATCGGCAGGCGGACTCTCAACCACTGCGCCACCAGGGAAGCCCCTATCTTTTGTTTCTTTAATAGCCAGTGTTTTTACTGTGGAGTGTTGCCATCCTTGTGACATTCTCTGGCCCTGATTATACTTCTCTTGCTGCTTCTCACACACACAGTCTCACCCCAGCCTCATTTCTCCCTTAGACTTCTGACTAATCACAGCTTCCTTTGCTCTGTGGTCTCAGCTCACTGCCTTCTTCCTGAATGGATGCCTGAATGGAGGCCTCTGAACCTCTCTCCTCACTGGCCTTCCCTGATGCCTCACATTCACATGCGTCTGGGACTGGCTTGCAGATCAGCTGGCATGTGGTCTTGCCCGTGGTGAGGAGCTCTGTCTCCAAGCCACCTCAGGGACCCTGGCCCTGACAGGAGAACAGGAGCCTTAAGGTACAGGGCTGATCTCATTTAATTGCCGTGGCCTGGTGTGATGGTTAATTGTATATGTCAGCTTGGTTAGGCTGGGGAACCAAGAGTTGGTCAAACATCAGGTTAGATGTTCCTGTGAAGATATTTTTTAGATGTGATGAATATTTAAATTAGTAGACTTTGAGTAAAGCAGATTACTCTCCATAATGTGATTGGTCCTCATCCAATCAGCTGAAATCCTTAAGAGAAAGTACTGAGGTCCTCCTAGAAAGAAGGAATTTTACCTCCAGACTGCCTTCCGACTCAAGATTCAGCGTTAATTCTTCCTGGGTCTCCAGCCTGCCACCTGCCCTGCAGATTTCAGACTTACCAGCCCCAACAATTAGCTGCTTTCCAAGTAACCATCAACAAGTGACTTGATTTCCTTAAAGCTCAGGGTCTGACTTGGCAGGATACTGTGATAATTAGATGTGATGAATTATATTGTGATAATTAAATATTGTGAAATTCATTGATAATTAAGTGATCATTTTATGTACATAAATTGCCTGACATCTAGTAGATGCTGAATAAAAATAAGTTTCTCATCCCTTTCTCTAGCTAAAATTATACTAAGCCATTCTACTTGTTTTTTATTTCACTGGAAATGCTAGCTGTAGATATAAGGGAGTTTTTCTTATGATTGACTGATATTTCATGTGCCAACTCTAAGCCATCTCATGTTTATTTATTAAGGTATTCTTAGTGTTGCCACTCATTTCTCAGATCGACTAGTTAGTTTCAATTCTTATTGTCTCTCATTATATTGAACACAATGCATTTTCTTACCAGAGGTCACTATCTTTATGAGCCTTCAATCCTGCTCTGTTAGGGTTCTCCAGAGAAACTGAACCAAGAGAATGTGTATATATACATAAAGAGAGAGATTTACTTTAATTGTGTTTATGATTTCTATTTACTGGGTTTCATTTTGTCATTTTTTTCCTATTCTTATTTAGATTAATTGCTTTTTCTTTTTTGTTGTTATTCAATGGGAGTTATATATTCTACTTCTTCAGTGGTGCTCACAAGTTTTTAACAAGCACACTTGACCTATCTGTTTTAATTTCCAAACACTACACTCTTCTACCATCAATATATTATTTTACTTCCCCTTTGTTTTTATCCCCTAAACTAAGTCATTGTATTTTACCTCAATATTTACTTAGACTTACACACGTATTTACCAGTTTCTTTGAGCACCACCTTTTGTACCTCTCCTTTATTCTAAGTCAATGTTCTTTTTACAGACGTACATCCTTTGGTGGTTCTTTCAGTAAGAAATCTGAGGATAGTAAACTCTATCAGTTTTTATTTTTTAAAAAATCCTTACTTTTTTGATCACATCCTTAATCTTTAATTATAATTGATGTGGGTATAAAATTCTAACTCAACAGTTGTTTTTTCCCATAGTACTTTGAAGATATTATTCCATTTCCTGCTGACTCTATTTTTGTTGATGAAATCTCTGCTTTAGCCTAATTGCTGTTCTTTAGGTAATCTGAGTTTTCTTTCTAGTTGCCTTTAATATGCATGTCTTTTAAACTTTATTATTATTTATTTTAACTATGACGTGTCCAGGTATGGATTTATTTTCATTTATTTCATTCCTCTGTGACTCCTTTTAGATATGTTTGACCATCTCATTCTTTCCTTCATGTCTTTTAGCATTAAAAAAAAATTGCATTTTCTCTGTACTAATTGGAGATAATTTTCTTAGCTATGTTTTCTAGTTCAGACATGAGCTCTTTAGCTACTGATTAGCTCATCCATTGAGGATATTCATTTTAATGAACAAATTTCTCATTTCTGCATGCTTAATTTGTTTATTTTTCAAATTTGCCTTTCCTTTTTTCATTATGTTCTGTTCTTTTTATAGTTATTCCTTTTTAAAATCTTTTTTATCATTTTAAGTATCTTTATTTTGTATTGTCTTTCAGATTATTAGATTAAGGTATTAAGCATACTAATCTTTATGTTTGTTGTGTCTTCTGACTCTCTCTTACGGAAAATTGTTTTCTTGTGTGGCTCGTCACTCCTGTACTGTGAGCTTTTCTTCAGCTGTAGGATTCTTGGGCACCCCAGGCAGTGTCAGCAGTCCCTAAACACAGGTTTGGGGTTTCCTTTTGTCAGGTTCATTTCCCTTTTTTGTACATTAGATTCTTGAGATTTTCAGATAACACAAATGCACACTCTACTCTTGCATAAGGCACATTTTTGGGAGTTTAATATTTGTTGACTTCTTTTCCTTCCTCTGTAACAAGCAGAAACAAATGTCCTTGTTGCTTACCTAAACCAGTATCTCCCACAGTTGCTGTGAGGTCAGTCATGAGTGATGAGGTCCTGCAGCTCCCATCTCCTCCCGACCCCTGAGCCCCAAGGCTGCCACAGGGATGTTTGTGCTTGTGTTCACCTTCGTGGACCAGCCCTGTGTGTTCTGCTCTGCCACACCCAGGTCCGGGAGGGGAAGGACGGGCAGAGGATGAGACCCCCAACACCAGACCTGCCTGCAGGAGAGGACGTGTGTGGGTACAGCTTCCTCCGTGTGCCCCACCGTACCTGTGTCTCCGGCTTCCTCAGCTGCCCGATGGTCTTCAGCCTCTGTCCCCGTTCTGTCCCTCCCAGCAACTAGTGTCATGTCCTGCATGCCCTGGGCTGCTTCTCATTCTGTCACCTCAGCTCTGTATCCTTCCGGTCTCAGGGAATGGGGCCTACTCGCCCGAACCTGGTCTCTGAGCCCCTGGACCAGCTGTCTCCCGTGGTGCCGGCCCACACATGACCACGCCTCGGCAAGCGCCCCCTGCCCCAGCAGCCTCAGGTGTGGTTCACGGGAAGGCCTGAGAAGGGCCCAGGTCTGTGCTCAGGACTCAGAAGCCTGCCAGTCAGCGGTCCCCAGCCTGGGACGTGGCAGGAGGCTGGGCAAGTGAGCTCTGTGGATGGACTCTCGGGTTGCCCACCTGCAGAAGGATAGAGATTGGAGGTCCCCTTGTTTTACAGGTGCCCGCAGACCTGGATGTTATGAAGTTGTACGTAGCGTGAACACTTTGTAATGTTGATTGATTGAATGTAAGACAATTCATCTAAAAAAAAAAAGTTTCCATGTTGCGAGAAACAAGAATCCCATTATTACTATTATTAATTTTATTAAAACAGTATTAATCAAAAGAGTGCTACTGGGGCTTCCCTGGTGGCGCAGTGGTTGAGAGTCTGCCTGCCGATGCAGGGGACACGGGTTCGTGCCCCGGTCCGGGAAGATCCCACATGCCGCAGAGCGGCTGGGCCCGTGAGCCATGGCTGCTAAGCCTGTGCGTCCGGAGCCTGTGCTCCGCAACGGGAGAGGCCACAACAGTGAGAGGCCCGTGTACCGCAAAAAAAAAAAAAAAAAAAAGAGTGCTACCATTCTTGCCATGCCTATGCCATTTTAAGAACAAACATCCTCAACTAATTTGAGTTGCAACTTTTCCATAGTGTTTTTGGGTGACTGGTTTCTGTATTTTAGATTATGCCTATAGCATAGAGACAGAAAGAAATAAGTTGTACAGGTTTACATTAGACAGACACTATTTTGACCTCCTTTAGGCAAAATAGTATCAGAATTTTATCACTAGAGTTCTTGAATGTTAATTTTTTTCTCCACTCCTTTGAGATCCCCATTTTAATTTTTAACAACTTCCTCCCTTCTCCACTTCTATTATAATGCAAAAAGGAGGAAGAGGTGAGAGGAAGATGGTAGAGAATCTCTGAGAAATAATAAAAGGAAAAAAAAGTAAATAATAAATTGGCAGAAGGGAAGGAAATAAAAACAAAATTAAAGGGAGTAAATTTTCAAGAGTGGAGAAAATAATATGATGGTATCCCAAGGAACATGAATAAAGAAGCTATGGGTCAAAGAAAAGAGAAAAGGAGTGAGGGGTGGGATGCTGGGATGGAGAAAGCATGAAGCATTGTGAGTGATGACGAGAGAAACAGAACAAGTATCATTTGTGCCTATTGTGTGCTGGAAGAACAGTAGGCACATTTCATCCACAGCTCATATGTAGAGTCAACAAATGTATGAACCATGAATGATTATCTCATTTGATAAATCAAAGAAGTCAGAGAAATTAAATAGCTCATCCAAGATCTGAGGAGTTAGTAAAAACCTGAGTCAGAATTCATGCACAAATCTGTGTATTTTCACCAAAAACTGGGGCAGGATTGTAAAGGTCACTCTCCACCCACTGTGTGGAACAGAGGACAGATGCCCCTGCTTCTTTCTTCTTTTCTTTGCCAGCTAATTACATGTCTGATTAGTGTAGGACAAAGGAAAATGTGCAGAAGAGAAGCCTGACAAGGTTGAGAAGGAAATGGCCCGGGAGAAAGGAAGATGATTCATTGATAAGCTCTTTGTCCTCTAGAAATGCAATAGGCCTCCTAGGAGGAGAGACTCAGTGTCTTGGGGGGCAGCTCCAGCCTTGAGGGAATTGTCACCCAGAGGTGACTGGGCAGAGAAGTGCTGGAGCATTTTCAGACTTCCCTACCTCAGCAAGCCACAAAAAAAGTGCTATAAAATGTCTTTGATTCTTCCTCCTTTTCATTCATACTATTATATACTGGCCTGTCCAACATTGCCCTTTAAAACCAGGCCACCTTTGGAGCAGTGAATTAACCATGTGGTGTTTCTTGAGCATCTAATCCATGGAATAGGATCCCATGTCGTACTTGTTTAAGACTCAATACAACTTAAATAGGTTTTGCTGCATTATTCACCCCAAGTAAAATCCCCAACCAAAACAGAATTATACAGCAATTTAAAAGAATACTATTTTCTCACTAATGACGCCTAGTATCATGTCTCCCTATTGCTGGTAATGGAATGAAAGTCAGGTCAGATACACGGTGAGGTCAACTCACCTTGTCATTAAAGTTCAAAAAATCAAAAGCCCTTAAAAAATTTTTTTTTAATTCTTGCTAATTTTTATCACCATTTCCATTGTGTGATTCTTTTTCAGAGTTGAAAATAAAGGTCATTTTTAATCCCCAACTTCTAGTTTAGTGTTATCTCAAATCAAGTCTTGATATACACATCATTTAAAATTGTCTTTTCTAGTTAGAGGCAAGTGTGGCGTTTTCAATGAAGAATGAGGGTTTCATTCGGCTCTCTCTTAGGTGCATGTAGAGCCTTCTAAACATTTCAGAGCGTGGGTGGACCTCCCTCTATAAATCGTAAATTGCCCACGCTTTTGAGCTCCCTTTCTCTTTTAAAGCTACCTAGGTTAAAAATTAAGCCCCTACAGTGAAGGGCACCTGTATTTGCTTGCCCTATTAAGCAGCTATACTGAAATGCTTTACAGCTGTCTAAATTAGCATAATTAAATCCACATCAATTAAAAACCTCAATCACCTCTCTCCCCTTCACATGTAGATGGTGACATTTGTCTAAGGTGGGAATTAACAAAAGAACTTTTTAACAGTTGAAGATCTGGCTCAAAAAGAGGGTAATAGGATTGGTCTATTGTTCCGGATTCACCTAAGACGGGGAGCAGTGGTCAATGAGAGCTATTTGGCCAAAGTTGTCTGCAGTTTGCATTTCAATGCCGTTGGCAGCAGGGCCAGCCATTCGAGATGCGCATTTTACAGCAGCCCTCTCCTGCTACCGCTCTTTATCCTCCAGTAATGAGGGTATACAAAGCGCCATTCTGACTTTGGGGGTGGTGGTTGTTTTTAAACTGGGGAAGTCTGGTGGACCTCAGGATAGTGACAAGCCTAAACCGTGTGGTGCTGGCAGAGAAAATTCCTGGAGATGAAAACTGACATGGGGTCCAGGGGTTAATTTCTGGAACAGACAAATTTGCATACAAATGAAAAATGATGGGATTTCCGTTCTCCTAAATTTTCAATGTCATCAGCATCAAACAGCAGCCCTGCTCCCTTGCTGTTTGAAGAATATTCATTACTATAGAAAAAGGGGCACCTTGTTTGGTGTTCAACTGAATGCAGGTCTATGACTCAATTTGTGAAGCCTCATCTGGAGGGTGAGTTTTCTATGCATCTTCTTAATACTTCTAAGTATGGCTTGAATGATATTTATTTTTATAATCCTAAACTTTTCTGAGTAAACATTGAATGGGCTGTGGTTGACTACTTTGAGCATTTACCTTTTCACCCTCATGAGCTGTTTACCCATATTTAGCTGACCTTTCTTTTTTATCATATCACAGAGGATGACATTTTGGTCTATGTTAAGTTACTGGATTCGAGAGATGGGACATGACAATACTAATTTCTCCAAAACACATGATATTTCTCCATTTTTTATGCTTTTAGTTATTTGTTTTTTTCACATTTAAAGACAGCTGTTTTTAGAGTAGTTTTAGGTTCTCAGCAGAATTGAAAGGAAGGTCAGAGAGTTCTCATAACCCCCTGTTGCCATCCCTGTTCAGACTGTCTCGTGATCAACATGCCCCACCAGAGTGGTACATGCGTTACAACTGATGAACCTACACTGACACGTCGTAATCACCCAAAGTCCATAGTTTCCTTTAGGGTTCACTCTTGGTGTTCCACATTCTATGGGTTTGGACAAACGTATAGCGACATATATCCATTCTTATAGTATCATGTATCATTATAATATCAGACGTGTAGGGTATCATATAGTTCCATTGCCCTAAAAATCCTCTGTCCTCTGTTTATTCATCCCTCTCTCCCCCTCAATCCCTGGCAAGCGCTGGTTTTCACTGTCTATGTACTTTTGCCTTTTCCACACAGCCTTTGGATGGAATCATACAGTATGTAGCCTTTCATTTTGGCTTCTTTCCCTTAGTAATATGCACTGAAGTTTCCTTCAGGTCTTTTCATGGCTTGATAACTTGTTTTTAGTGCTGAATAATATTCAATTGTCTGGGTGTACCATAGTTTATTTATTCATTCACCTACTGAAGGACATCTTGGTTGCTTCCATTAAATGCTTTTTTGATGACAATTCATATCTGCTCTTTTGTTATAAATTTACTTATTTTATTTTTGGCTGCGTTGGGTCTTCATTGCTGTGCGCGGGCTTTTCTCTGGTTGCGGTGAACGGGGCCTACTCTTGGTTGCGGTGCGTGGGCATCTCATTGTGGTGGCTTCTCTTGTTGTGGAGCATGGGCTCTAGCTGTGCGGGCTTCAGTAGTTGTGGCTCACAGGCTGTAGAGCACAGGCTCAGTAGTTGTGGCACACGGGCTTAGTTGCTCCGCGGCATGTGGGATCCTCCCAGATCAGGGATCAAACCCGTGTACCCTGCATTGGCAGGCAGATTCTTAACCACTGTGCCACTAGGGAAGCCCCCTGCTCATTTTTATAGTGTTACAAAAATATAAGTATGCAGAAAGAAGAAAATAAAAATTATTCAAAGTCTCAGTTCTTAGACACCACTGCCAGTTAATATTTTAGTGTATATTCTTCCTCAACCCCCTTCTTCAAAGTTTCCATACTTTGAAACTGTCAGCCTATTGAAGGCAGGGATGCTTCCCGTTGCCATAGCAAAGCCGACCCTTTTTAATTAGCTAAGCCCACTCTCAAGTTAATACTGCTAGAGGCACGTTCTTATGAGTCAGTCTCTCTCCTTTCCCTGCTGTATCACTAGCGATCAAGAAGACCCTAAATAACTTCTTGAAACCCCTAAGTCTTCTTTCTTCCCAAATATGGATCTCTCTAGATACTGTGTCTAGATGCTGCCGTAAATTAGTGACTATTAAAGTACATCAAAACTCTTATTTAACTTTTAGGACAATACTGAAATATTTACATTTTTGTAATGAAACAGAAAGTACTTTGCTCAGTTCCTCAGCTCTTCAGAACTGTGGGATGCCTCAAGGGACACGCCTGACAATACTCACCTTTCGGATTTGCCTGCAGCTTCTGTGGGGAACAGTTCGTGATACTTTCTACTGGGTCATGGAATGTTCTTCAACACTTTACTTCTCTCTCATGGATGAGATGCCTCCTTGGCAATTTATCATTTTTTCTCTCTCTCTCTCAGAACTATTAATAAGAAAGAAAGGAATGATGCATAAACTTTAGAAATCTCATAAAAGGAAAAGGTCCAACTTTCAGGATATGAAATGATTGAGAAATCCCTTAAAGAAATAGCACTACAGCAGCTAAATTGCTACGATATATAACCCAGAAAGGCAATATAATAATGCGCATGGGAATAAAATACATCTGTTTTAACCTGGAACTTCACATTTGTATACAGTCTGGTCATATGCAGCTCTGGTACAATAAGTACCTTTAACATATATGTGAGTTTATCAGAAATATTTTTAAGATTTTTGTCGACTAAGGTATCTTTATTGTAATTATGACTTGCTGAAGGGGAATTTTGAGGCAATGAACAACATATCTCAAAGCCCAGATGTCCTGTTTAGACAAGGAGTTTTATATTGATTCTAGTCTGCCTTCACCTAACCTCGTGTAGCAAATATTACAAAGACATAATTAGAAAATTTGGTACAATATTTAGCCCTGGTCGCTGTGTGATGGAATTGTTTGACTGCTGAGTAACTGAAGCTTGTTTGCATCCCAGTGTGTAGTGAAAGGCAAACTTCAAAGAAAATATTATATCTCCCAACTCCAGCTCCTGAGAATCTTGGAAGTATAATACAGCAAGGCTTAAAACTCCCTGCTGTGGGAAGGGCAATTTGACACTGAAACTAGTGTTAAATCACTATTGAAACACTGGTTTGCAAAAGAGTTCTTATTAGATAAATATAGTTAAAGCCTTAAAAGGCAGGAGGAAAATACACCCAAGTCATAGGGAAAAAACTGGGGGAGAAAAGTCTTTCAAGTTGGACAGTATGTGTTGACAAAATTTGGAGATTTTAAAACATGTATCTACACATTTATTTTATAAATTGTACATAAGACTGGCTCCTTTTCCAGTGCAAAATCAAATATTTAGATTTGCAAAAACCTATGGAAGCCAGATTTTAGACAAAAAGGGATTTTTTTGTCAGACTGTCAGTCTCTGAATTTCATCACAATCTGTTCAGCTGTTTTTGTTGCAGGCAGGCGTAAAACGTACTGGGTAAATGTGTGTTTGTATTTATTATTAAAATGGGGATGCTAAATCCTGCTTTCTAACAGTCTTCACATTCTTTAAGTCTGTGATGGTCACAGGGAAGCAGATCCATGAAGTGCAAGTATGAGAGTCATACATGGAGGAGGAGGGAGAGAGGGGTGTGACAAACACCGACAACCAACACCTCTTTGCAATAGAGGGTTTCGAACCTTTAAAAAAATGACCTTGGCATGTTGCCTCAATAACTTTTTCTGAACCTATATGTACTTATTCTTGTCTGGAAGAGGGATGAGGAAATGATTTGCTGGTGACAGATCTAAATGTTTCATTTAATTGTCCTGATCTCTTTTCCCATTATCTGCACTAATCTAAAAATGAGAACTTGGGTTGAAAGTTTCAACATCATTTAATATCCATGTATAATTGTATACAAAGATTGACTAAGGGAATTTTTTTTTTTTTTAAACATCTTTATTGGGGTATAATTGTTTTACAATGGTGTGTTAGTTTCTGCTTTATAACAAAGTGAATCAGCTATACATATACATATGTTCCCATATGTCTTTGACTAAGGGAATATTAAAGCTAGAATCTGAACCTCTAGTAGGTGGGACAATATAGTAAAGAACAAGCAAGCGACAAACAAATAAATACCAAATCTTAGGTAAGTGCATGCTTGCAGAGCTAACTCTTCTAGCTAGGGCTTTTTGATACAGTTACATCCAGAAGAAATGAGATTTGAGATGATATTTCCCTATATAAGTAAATCTCTTTACAAAAGGAGAATAATACATTTGTTCCTAATCAAATTGACAAGGATAGAGCAAGCATTTGAGGTCTGTGTTCATATTTTCAAGAAGTACAATGGAAATTTTACCTTTAACGGAGTATATTAGTCAGCTAGGGCTGCTACAACAAAATACCACAGACTGAGTGATTTGAACAACAGACATTTATTTCCTCACAGTTCTTTCTGGAGGCTGGAAGGCCAATATCAAGGTGCCGGCAGCGCTAGTTTCTGGCGAGTCCTTTCTTCCTGTTTTATAGGCAGTGGTGTCTTGCTGTGTCTCAACATAGAATTTCTTCTGCGTTTGAACAGAGCATCTCTGAATCTCTTCCTCTTCTTATAAGGGCACCGGTCCTATAGGATTAGGGCGCCACACTTAGGACCTCATTTAACCTTAATCACCTCCTTAAAGACCTATCTACAAATACAATCACACTGGGGTGTTAGAGCTTCCCCATCAGAATCTGGGGGATGTGATTCACTCCATAACTAAAATAACACACAGCCTCCCTGGAACTCCAATTTCTTTGTTTCTTACTGGCTTTACATCAACTCATTATAAGACTTCATATTCTGCTCAGAACTTTTGATTTGCAGTTTTATGTTTCTGATTAATAAGGCATTGGAAAAATAAATACTATTGTTCCATAAATGTAGTTTGGTATACAAATTATTTCGGAATGTAAGGTCTTTGGAGAAAAATCATTAAAGAAATTCTCGGTGATTAAAAGAGGCTGAGAGTCTCTGGAGAGAACATTACCTGCTTGAAGAGGTGAATTCAACTAGGGAGTCTCAAGATCACTTCCAGGTCTCAGAGCTATGAGTTTGTGAATTCATTCAGTTGCATCCCGAATTATGTGGTATTGAGAACCCATTGAAATATGGCAAAGTAGTCTTCCCTCCGAAATTTTAAGGAGTATTGCTGATAAATTTACAAAGAAAAATAAAATTCCCAGGTTTGGTTTGCGCACCTGTGGCAGAGACTGGCTGGTTAGATGCTTGTTAATCCCATTTCTTTTTTCTATGCACACAGGGACATTCCATTTCCCAGCTTCCTTTAGATTGGACCATGTGATTAGGTCCTGGCCAATTAGAAATTGATGGAAATGATGCACAACGCTTCTAGGACTGGACAGAACTGTCTGTGTGATCTTTCATGATTTCTCTTCTCTTTTGGTAGTAACAATGGAGACCAGTGTGGAAGTCATACAATACAAGGAGCCTGGATCCCATAGGCATCACTTGAAAGAGGCACCCAGAAAGCCTTTCTGACTTTTTTGGGAGCAATGAATAAATTTTTACTCATTCGTTCATATTCAACAGCCCCCATAGGGCTGTTGCTGGTTTGCACTGTGTTTCTGAGTATCACGTGTCTACAGTTATCTGTCTACCACAGATAAGGTCCAGTTTTGTTAAAAATATTAAAACCTCCATCTAAGACCATACTCCTGTTGCAGTAGCTACTAGATCGTCGACAGTTGTAGGTTGCCATTTTGGAGCTGTGATCACTTAGGTCAGACTTGCCAGGCTTATGCCAATTTGTGTGACTCGTCTCCAATTCCCGGGGAAGATGACACTGTGCAGGATCTGGTATCCAGAGTCTAGAGTCACAGACATACTAACAGAGTCTGTGCATTCTATCAGAACACCAAAGATGATGCTAAGTATTAGGAAGTGAGCATTAGCACATATTGTTTGTGGGAGTGTACGTTGTGCTAAATGTTCGGTAGTACAATCTAGTAATCTGTATCAAAATGTGAAACATATCTACACTTTAGCACCATAGTTGTACTTTTGGGACTTCATCCTAAAAATACGAGTGATCATTTACATATAATGACATCAACTGTAGCCTTCTTTTTTTTTCCTTTTTTTTAAAATTGGGGTATAGTTGCTATAAAATGTTGCGTTAGTTTCTGGTGTACTTAGGTCATTAGAGAACACCGAGCTGAGCTCCCTGTGCTATACAGTGGGTTCCCTCTAGCTATCTATTTCACATATGATGGTGTATATATGTCAATCCTAATCTCCCAGTTCATCCCCTCCTTCCCCCACCACGTCGACATGTCTGTTCTCTACGTCTGCATCTCTATTACTGCCCTGCAAATAGGTTCATCTGTACCGTTTTTTCTAGATTCCACATATATGCATTAATATGTGATATTTGTTTTTGAGCCTTATTTTAATAGCAATACCCATCATTAAAGGATTGGTTAAATGAGTCATGATATATTCATGTAATGGAACACTACACAGACTTTGAATAAGATAAGGTAGACCCACCTGAAAAAGCTGTCATAAAAAGCTGTCCATGATAGAATGTAAAGTGAACAATGCAGGTTGTAGAACAATATACATAATTTTAGTTTATCTAATATGCAGGATATAGAGCAGTACATATAATATTCTATCCAGTGTTTTTACAAAGCCTTCTACGACATAATAATATACTAGAAGTACATATCCCACATGTTAAAAGAAGTTACAGCTGTGGGATAGGATGGAAGCAAGGGGAAAGGCATGATGGAGGTAGCACGACACTGTATACTTTGTATTTTCAATTTTTTAAATTAGTGTAGTTTTATCATTTCTTCCTCTGTAAAATAGTGAAGTAAAAATAGGTGGAACCCTATGAAACTGTCATTTTTGTAAGTCAAAAATGCTACAATATCGACACTTTAGATGGCTCACCTCTAGAACCTACCATTTGGTTGTTGGGAGAATTAAATGAGCTAATTCATGTAGAACATTAGGGTGATGCCTCGAATATTGTAAAAGTGAAATAAGTGTTAGCTCTTACTGCTCTTTTTATTATCAATGCTTTACATTTCCAATATTCTTTCACATTCACTTTCTAATTTAGTCCTGGGATCCCCTCTTGGGATAGGAAGGGCATGCAACATCACCCACAGGTTCAAAAGAGCTCTCTCCAGCATTTTGCTCTGTTTACACATCACGCCATTTGCTTCTCAAAACAAGCCCAGATGGAATGTATTTAAGTCTACTTCACTTATTTAAATTAACTGATGAAATAAAAAATAATTTGTACATGTTTGGCTTTTTCTCCCAATACATAAAGTTATGTGTTATCCTCACATGGATATTTTAATCAATGAGATGCACAAAAGAAAAATTTGGAGCCCTTGAATTATAGGATACAACTCAATGATCATGTCCTTCTTGAGAAATCCTGTGATTCCTGGGGGCAGATTTTGTTGCTCTGTCCTCCAGGCTCCATAGCTCTTTGTTCATATCTATTAATATAAAGAGATATTTTGTAAATGATACATGTAGTATCAGTATATTCTTTATTATCTTTGATTTCTCCAAACCTGGCAGAGTCTCAGGCAAAAAGTGGCTGCCTAATAAATGGTTAAAAAATTAACGAGGAACTAAGTGAAGGAATGAATTAATGATGATTCTCTCTGTTTTATTCATTAGAAAAATCAAAGCCCTGAATAGAGAAGTGGATTGCCCAAATTCAAAGAACCGTTATCTGGAGATGCAGGACTCAAGCCCAGGTTGCACACAGCCATGTCCAGAATGCCATCACACAAGGCATAAAGCTTCAGACCCAAATGAAGCAGTAGGTGTGCTCAGCCTTGAATGTGCCTAGCAGATGAAAACCCACCCCAGATGGCATATCCAATTTAATCAACATCACCTGTGAGCCAAACTGAACAGTAAATGTTAAGACAGGATCACTAATAATGGGGACCTGGAATCTAGCCAGAATTAAAACAATGATCTGCTTAACAATCCCTCTGGGCTGGATGCATGTGGAGAATGGATAAATGTGGGATATCAAAACAGCTGTTCTATGGCAAACCGAAATGGGGCAATCATAGATAGCAAAGGGAGAAGAAACCCTTGAAAATTGTCTTAAATAAAGTAGCACTTTAAATCATGTGTGACCTGGCTGTGGCCTTTTAAGAAGCAACCACCCACCACAAAGTACCCGGGCGTGCATCTCCAGAGAATGAGATAGCTTCTGGTGAGCAAAGCCTATGGAATTATAAAAGGCAATGACAACTGGTAGCCATCAGTCCCCAATATACATAGACAGGATTAGTCCAAGCATCACCTTGAAATCTGAAGGCCAGTGCCCCGAATGAAAATTCCATATGTCACCACGACCATTTTCTATGAACTCCTTGTAAGCATTGTATAAACTACACTGTTTTTCATATTCCTCTATTGCCTAATTATTTTAAGATGATAATTGCATGGTACCTTCTCAACACTCTCACAAACTGCCTTGGATCAGGAACCAAAGTTGATGTTAAAAATATTTAACAAGCAGACACAGGCATAAAGCAACCAGATGCCAGCTTGATGCCATCCTGGCTTGCACCGGCAACTGTCCTTCTTCTTTTGGGCTGATGACTCTATATTATGAAATGTAGTAGGACAGCACACACATGGAGTTCTCAGAAAGGACTTCCTGACTGATTGACTCTCCAAGTTCATTTTAATACTTGTCTGTCATCTGGGGAAATCCCATATCAGTGTGTAATTTATCATCCATACAACTGTATTAAAATAAGCATACCAATTACAGACCAAGCGGGCAACCATGTAAGAAATCAGTTGTTCAAAAAAAAGTCATGTATTCAGCAGTCATATAAAAAATATATACTCTGTATTACCGTGCTGATATTCAGGAACATAGAGATACAAACAACTGTGCTTACTTTCTGGGATCATAAAGGTTAGCAGATAATACAGATTTTACCACTGCTGCTGTCAACTATAATAGGACCAAATGTTTTAAGAATCAGTTCAGTATAATCATTACAACAGCTGCAAGATCACTATACGGTTGGTAAGTGTAGTTGAATTTCATGTATATAAACATTAGATTGTCTCATCCAAACTTCCCACTACGGGAATTCCTCTCACAGCTTCCCTGAGAGGAGGCTAGCAGATTTGTTGGACTACTAACAGTACCAGGGAGAGAAGCCATTGTCTTGTAAGGGAAGCTACATGTTTCTAAGAGAATGAATTTTCATATTTTATAAAAGCACTTTGCAAGATATATCGTAGTTGTAGATTTTCCCACATGCCCTTCTCTAAAATTTTTCACTAAGAATTTAGGTAAACTGGATCTTAAAATCCAAGAGATTTTTAACTTGTAACCAAAATGCCTTCTGATTTTTACCCTTAGATATAAATGAGCTATCAAGAGCAACTTTCACTAAATCTCAATACCCATATGATAACACCTGATGAAAGGAAGTTTATATAGCAGGGAAACATCAGGGAAACAAAGGAAATTTTCATCCATTTCCCCTTGTCATTATGTAGTTGGGTCATTTGATCCCAATTGGTAAGCTCTTCATCGACCGGTTCATTTAGCTTTTAACAAAAACTTTGAGCATTCCTTAACCATTTTGATGTGGGCAGACATTTGCTGGGTATTTGCTAAACTCTGCTACTCCAGTAGGACAGATATAGGACTACAGAGAAACTATCTCAAGGAGCTTATAGTCAAATCCAGAGAGGCAGACATGGAGGTAAACAAGAGCAACACAAAGTATCAACCCTTGTGGGGACGCATGAGCAGGAATCAATGAGTGTCACGAAGAAAGGGGTGTTCTCTCTTCCGTATACGCTGGCCTACCAGGATAACCAGGTTCCAAACAGAGGAGAAAATACTTAAACGTATTTTTTCCTCTGTACGGCAGCTATCTCTGGGACATGGCCAACTGATACTCCTTATATGTAGACCATTTAATTAGTACACTCTTCTATGTTTGTAGCTTTCTAATGGCTATTGTAGGATTCATACTGATGGTTTGAATATGTTCCTGAAGAACTATATTTGCTGGATTTCAGACAATCAGTAAGGTCCCAATGGATAAGGTATTGAAAACCACCTAAAGTAGCATAATGTACCATCTTAGATACAGCTTTGGGATTATTTCTGATGTATCTATATCTTTATTTATATCTATTTATATCTATGTGTGAAGAGACCCTTCATAATGGGAAGAAAATAGGGCCGACAAGGTGAGAGTGATCACCAATGCTGTCTTCCATCAGCACGTTCCAGGTTATTTGTTTTGAGCCTGGTCTCTGAGATACCTTCCAGGTGACCAACATAATTTGATTGTCTCTCTGACATTGTTTAGTGTTGCTACCAGTTAAACTCCAACTGTAAAGCAGCTTTATAAGAGCACTGCAGTGTCATATTACAGGGAACAGATGTCAAAATAAAGGTTCACTAACTTGAAGCAACTTGTATACATAGAACATTCAGGTGTGTCTGTGACCACAAGAGGAGAAGGAGAAATTGTATTTTGTGCAGTTGACTGATACCAAGGACAGGCTCTTTCCTTGAGATGCCAACAGAGGAATTTTGTTAGCAGTATTTTGTGAACAAAACACTTAAGAGAATGTATGTATACAATAGTTTAAAAAAAAAGGGTTACTGACACAGATGCCAATTTGGTGGGGCATATGGAACATTTACACTTGCCTTTTTCTTTCTTGCTTGCTACAGCTGGTGCTGATTTAGTATGTGAAATTTTACTAGCAGGAGTGCTAATCAAGACCAAGATTCTGTAAGGATTTAGTCATTTATGTAGGGGAAACTACGGCTATCATTAAAAAGTAGAAGATCATCTTAGGAAAAACATTATCGTTATCAACCTCATTTTTAAACTAAACAGACACAACGGTACTGTAAGTATCACTTTAGCAGCCGAAAAAGTCAGAATGTTTTCCAGATAATGTTCTACGAGGATTGCACCCACAGTTTAAAGTTGTGGTGGAGGCACGTTAAAGTTTGGTGCCATCAGAGCCAAGCAGGAGAGTGAGCCATTTAGCAGTTCGTTGTTTAACTTTTCTGTGCAGTGGTTCAGCAAAACTACTCTTTGGAAACGTTCGATTTTTAAAGAATAAAATGTAATTGTCATGATACAGAAGATGAATGAATTTTTTTCTGGAATCCTTGGGGGAAGTTGGGGGATGGGGAGAAGTGAGAGGCTTTTGATTTTCCCCTTACATTTTTGAATACAAATTTTTGCGATCCGAGGCCAAATTTCACTGATCATGAAGGTGTTGGGAGAAAAAAATTAAATAAAAGTTAAAAAATCTTTCCCAAGTGGTGACAGAAGCATTGTCGGTACATTAAATATGTTGTCCAGGTGGCTTGGTAGAGTTGGAGACCTGCACGGCAGCTACAAGACATCTGTTGCCTGAGGAAACTTGCAATGTGGCAAAGTGGTGTTTGTAGCTCCCTGTGGAAGGGTGCCAGCTGCCCAGGGCTTCGCTTCTACAGATGAACCGAGAGCCTTGCTGGTGCTTCAGATGAAGCGGTACATCATTCCTACTCTCCTCTTCTCGTGAATTTAAGGGACAAGGAGGTTTTGCAGTGAAAATCCAGGTAGATGCTGTTGGGCGAGGGGTAGATCAGCTTTCTAATATTCCCAAGGGCTTTGTCCATCAGTGTGACCACAAGCACAAGCCTGTAATTAAACCATTTTTATTCTATTTTCATGTGTAATTTCTACGACCCACTGCAAGTTATGTATTATTTTCATGATTCATACCTTAAATGCCATCAGAAGAGATATCTGAAAAGTAAAGTTTGCTAAAATGCAAGCAACAAAATATTTTATTTTAAGATAATTAATGGTTATGCATGTGTTAGATGGTTGGTTTGATGGTTTTAGAATATTTTGACATAAATATGGTGGCTTTAAAAGCAGAATACATATAACTTGTAAATAACTATTAGTAACTAATTAAAATTCATTTATTGAGCATTACCACACAGCAACCATTATGTTAAAAGCAAAAGAGACAAAGACTGTATAACAATCTATAGCCCTTGCTCAGAAACTAGAATATTTAAAAATTAATTAGTAAATCTCTTAATTATTTTATTTACTCAGGCTTTAATGACATTTTTACCATAAACATGACCATCTGGGCTATCTGATTAAAACTGGAAAAGTTGAAGACCTATCCTTAAATGCACAAAGAGAAAAGGATGAGGAGATTTGGACTGAAGTTATCAAATTTAAAAACAACCAATGCTCTTTTCCCTTCCATCAGAAATTCCTTCCATCTACAATAATGCTTAAGAAATATAGTTTCATGAAAGAAAAGGAAAGGGCATCTAGTTAATATGATATGTGGTCGCTTAAACACATGAGAGAGTAAGAAAATTCTTTTTAAAAAGGCAAAAAATTAGACAGGTTAAAAAAAGTGTATGTTTAGTAATTTGTATATATACACACACCATTTAAACTATAGTGATTCCTAAACACTAATAAGTTCCTTTTAAAATTCTGTTAGGCTGTGTTGAAGGAAATAACTTTTATTTCTGAAATTGTCCCTGATGAATATTTTTTGAGAATTTCCTCAGTGAGACAATCATTTAAGTAGAAAACATTTGTGATAGGTCATAGGAGGGAAAACCCATTCTCTCCCCTTCCAACTCTCTTAAATTTGCCCTTAATCATTTATCATTGCTGTCATACATATGAGTAATAAGGAAAAATAAAATGCCTTATTTGAAAAATAAACAGGTATTCACATTCTTTAAAATACATCAGGTTAGTTCACTGAAGCATAAATTAGGATGGTCTACAGACTGTTAATGGTGACAGCAAGCATATGGCAAATTTGAACTGTCTGCAGGTCAACTTTTACTTTTGCTTTCCAAATGTCTGTCAGTCATTGTTAGGATTTAAATACATGTTTTAATGGGTGGAATTCAACAAAATGAAATCGTTCAGCAAATTCTTGGAGCAAGTGAATTTTTTTGTCTTTGTCTCTCATCTATAACCTTCCTTGTCTCTCATATACAACCTGCTTTGATAGCAGTCTTATGAAATTTGACCCAGAAAGAACAAGCCCTTTGAAGATTTTTGTTGCCTTTTCTTTGTTCAGTTAAGGAAAAGGTTTATAATCATATGCTGCATGTGTGTGTGTGTATGTGTGTGTGTGTGAACGTTTGTACTCATGGATTGGTTTCTCTAAGAACCAGTCGGGTGCTCAGATCAGATTGGTGTTTTTGCCAGCATTACGACTGTTCCTGATGCTGTGATTGTACATTTCATTATGGTAATAGCAAATTGTCTTTTATTTTCTCTCCTTCCTTTTTTTCCTTTTTTTTTTAAAATTTATTTTTTGGCTGCACCATGAGGCACGCAGGATCCTAGTTCCCCGACCAGGGATCGAACCCGCGCCCCCTGCAGTGGAGGTGCAGAGTCTTAACCGCTGGGCCACCAGGGAAGTCCCATCAGAATATCCATGCTCTCGAAAGCCAGCAATGTTTGCAGCATTGGAGATCAATGACACTACGATGATAGCGTATTATTCTGACAGAAGGAGTGAGAAGAGGAGCCAGCAAGGATAGCTAGGATGAAAAATGAAGTGGAGTTCCTGGGACAGATGGGGGGCAACTTCTAGACAAAGATGTGAGAGAAGGAAAGTGAGGAACAGAAGAGAAGATTTGAAATATGAGAGTCTTGAAATCAGCAAATCACCAAACACCCAAAAAGATGAAGGGCCTGGACTCCACAACCTTCCCTGAATGCATGTACCACCAACAGCTGGAGCTTCCTTAGTCTGCAAACACTTCCTTCAGAACAACTCCAGTTCTGGCTCTGAAGAGGTGATGGAGTCAAATGTTGGAAGAGAGAAGAGCTGCTCATTTCTTCAGGGCCAGAAGGATTCCGACCACATTGAAAAGTCATTGTGAAAACAAGAGCCTGAAAAAATTATTCCACTTCAATTGAACACGACAAGAAAAAGTGGCCTTGACTCAATTTAAGAAGGGTATTTGGAGTCCTCCTTATCTTCACTCCAAGGGATCTATTCCTTCAGCCATTTGAAAAAGGGCTGTTATCTTCACTATTGATTTTCTTATTAACAATTCATCCATTTGTATTAAGCTTTCTGCATTTCCAAAGTGCTTTTGCATACGTATCTCATAAACTGAGGCATTAAGATTAGATATTTTAAATCTTCATATTATAGATTGAAAAGGGAAAAATCTTTAGAACATTATTAAAATCTCAAAGACATGAAAATAGCTAGAAAAAATTCAATCAAATTCCCTAGATATCATGTTCTTGGTTTCCCAAAGATTGAACTCTCATTCCATTTCTTTTGTGGATTGAGAATGTGTCTTAGTTGACAACAATGCCTGGCACATGGTTGCTACTCGATAAATGTATGTTAAACTAAACCTAATATTCCTGTTATAATAAAGTCAGATAGAAATAGATTTTAATTCTAAATCTGTCACTTAATTGCTCTTTCTTAGCTTATTTTCCTCATACTTAAAATCAGGAATAACAATTCTTATCTTGCACCATCAGTGGCGTGCTGGTAAATGTTTAACAACTTGATCATCCACCCCCTTTCCCCCACCCCCCATAAAAAGGGCCTGGTGCGTAGCTTTTGCCAGTTTCCATGGTGTAAGTACTCCCACCATGGACAGTTTCAAGCTCCCAACATGACATCACTGAATGCCGAGCTGGGAAGACGTGAATAATCAATTCTTGTGGGCTAATAGAAGCCGGTTCTGGCACACCACTGCATGGCTTTAAATTTATGGTTTGATTTCATGGAATTGCTCTTCTGTGTTACTGTACTTTGTGACACTAAGGATATCTTAAGACGTGGTAGTTTAGTGGATGCTGTTGTTGCCATGCTGTTGGATCCCTTGCATACTCTGAGGCATCCAATGCCTAACTGCCATGGGTGTAGGCTGATAGCCATTCACAGCTGTGCCTTCTCGGCAGAAATGCCCTTGACCAGGAGGTGCCTCACCAGGAAGTCTACACACCCACCTCCAACACTGCCCCTCCTGGGACAGACTATAGACAATGACTGTCTGACACAGGGGTAGAAAAGTGGTGTAGTTTTGCCTCAAACTGTGACCAACTCTGTGGTACAATTTGTGCTCCAGAACTTCGTATGGGAACAAACCGAAGCCGAGACCACATCCTTTCTTAGTTTCTTCCTCTGCCCTCCCCTTCCTCCCTCAGTCCCTTTCTTTTGAGAGCACTCACTCAAAAAATAACCTAAACCAGAAGCCCCTTCTTAAGCTCTGCTTCTAGGGAACCTAACCTAAGACTGCTGAAAGGAGATGTGGTCTTAGAAAGCAACTTGTAAGGATGGGATTCTGAAGTTGGAGTCCTTGTTGGCTAGATGGCAGGCAATGTGCACCCCGCCACTACTGGAAGGGGGAATATTGATCATTCCAGTTATACTGTGGCAGTGCCATTGCTAAGACTTTCATCTGTAATGAACTGGGATACAGTACAGGTAGAAGGGATGTAATAATTTGTGCAAAGTCTCAGGTATTTAAGAGATATGGGGAAAACAGTAACTGTAAGGACTGTGGAACTAGATGGCTACTGCTAAGGGCTACTGATCCAATGAAGAGAGAAAATGACAGGCTCAGATCTATTAATCAATAGTTTAAAGCAAAGTGTTAGCCAGAAGGCCTTCTTGTAAGCATTTGAGGCTCTCATCTTCTGTAGTAGAAGGTCACACACAGCTGATGATCAGACATTGTTTGGTTACTTTATATTTAATTGTAAAAGTGGCTGAATTGTGGAGAAGACTAAATTCTCAGAATAGACAAGTCTCCTGTGTCAAAGTTAGGCTCTGATAAGAAGCAAATGGGATCTGGGCAGGGATTTCTGGGTAAAAGTGTTTGAGAAGCTTGAATTTGCCAATTTCCCTGAAACCCCGGGTTCTGTAGAAGTGGCTTAATTCTTGCTGGAAGTTAGAGATTCTCCTCTTGCTTGAAAAACACGAAGAACCTTCAAATGAGATAGGTCTCTTACAAGACACTGTTTTTCCTCCTCTTCCCTCAACTCCCCTCTTGGCCCCAGACCTATAATTTTGCAAATCTCAGCACAGGCCGACTGGGAAAAGGATAGTGATATGCAGGACTTGGTTAGCATGTTCCAGAAAGAAACAGGGGAGTATGTCTGAACCCGTTTGTAGCAATGGAGATAACAGGATCCTTGAAGAGCCAGAATTTCCCATTATGACTAATTATTGTCAGACCCTGGTACAGTAATATCCCTTGAGGACACCAACAAGCTACTTGTCGGCTATTGACTACATCAGACCCTTTCTACTATAGTGTTTCTTCTCGACTGGATTCCCTCCTACTCCAGGTATGGGGTTGCCTTTTCTGCTTGGAGGTCCTTGGCCAGCACCACTCTCTGAGGGTTCATTGAGTGTCTGGTTTACTGGCAGGCAATCCTGCATAACATTACCTTGGACCAAGGAAGCACTTTGCAGCAAATGACTGTGACCTCAGTAGATAAAATACATGGGTCTGGGAATTCAGGGGTAGAAGTGGGAGGGGTCCTCCTCTTCATCACTCCTAGTAACTCACTTGGTCAATCTGTGCTTCCTGTCTCTGCAACATTGGGCTCTGTAGGTCTTGAGGACCTGGTTCTCAGATAAGGATGCCTCCATCAGGGATCATAGTAAAACACAGTAAACTCAAAGTCACATTGCTGTCGCATTACTTTGGGTTCCCCTTATAATTGACCATGGTTCTCATAAAAAAAGGTAGGGGTACTGTTACACAATGGGAAATATGTGTGCCTCTCCTGCCCACTGTAACTTGTACTTGTGAAGGGCAAGTATAAGAACTACGGCTCGAGAAGGACATGGAAACAGAGCCCAGAGATGAGGACCTGGGTCAAACTACCAGGTAAGCCACCTGGACCAACCAGAGTGCAAACCGAAGGGGAGGTGGGTCTAACATAAGTGAAAGAAAGGGAACTACCTCAGAGTCAACTGCTGCAGCTGGGGCTGTAATTCATCCCACTAACCTTTCTTTTTAAAGTTTTCCCAGAAATTCTGACCAACTAGAATCCTGAAGAAGCTGTGCCTAGATGCAAATGCTTCATTATCCATGGCAATTTTATTGCTTAATGTAAAGGATTTTACAGTCTCCTCTGTACTGTGGTCTCTGGTTTTTGATAGACCTCTAACAAATTATTTAGTCCAAATTTGGAGTGTGTGAGTACAAGTATGAGTGCTTGCATGTGTGTGTCTGTATGTTTTGAACATGAAAATACTCGCAGCCTTGATAACCACTCAGTGATGACCAAGATTGTGGGAGTAGGTCACGAATTGTGCCAGCTGGCTGTCCTACAGGTTCATGCCATCGAACCTCAGCTTGGCTCTCATTGCTGTTCAGTCATTTTTTTGTCTCTGTTTTTTCCCCATTGTTTCTCCCACAGCTGCTATTCCATACCCTGTCCTTTCACCCCAAGTCCAGAAAAATATCCCTGTATATTTCATAAACAGATGACCTTAGAACATACGCTACAGTGGTTGAAGCTATCCCGTCCAAACTTCCTAATCCTCACTTGGCTTTTGGGACGTTGTTCTCTTCTGAGTCTATCTTTCTGTTGGTTACTCTTATTCTTTCTCTCACCCTTCAAATAGAGCTTCCCTACAGTTCTCTTTGGTCATCATCACCATCCTAACAATAAGCCAGGCACAAAACACATCAATATCCTCTTATCTATTCTGTCAGTTATGTGTTCACGAGGTTTCTCTTCTAAATCTGCCCTTGATTGGCACTGCCCTGGTTAGAACCTCATTTTCTCCCTTCTCGATAGTAGAAGCCATCAATGTCTCTCTTCTGTATGTCCACCAGGATAATCATTTTAGAATCTAGACTTGATCCATTTCTCTTACTCAGACTTTCTTTCTGTTTTTACTTTTTACTGTGAACAAAGTGTTTTGTATTTTATTGTGAATATAATACTTAATATGGTGAAATAGAGCATACTACAAGAATGTATGTAATATATATAAGTAGCATTTTAAAAAGAAGAAAATGACCACTGCTCATAATTCAGCCTAAGAAATAAGATACTACCTTTTCACTTGAAAGCCTATGTTTTGTGAGTTTCTGCTCAGTTGAAGTCCCCTTCCTCTGCCTCAGAGGTAACTGCTATCCTGAATTATGTTAATTAATCCCTTGTTTTCCTTAAAGTTATCATATATGTGTATTAATCTATGCAGAAATGGTATGTGTATATACTTATAAAAATATGAATCTTTATCTCATCTTGTTTTGCCTTCTTTTGTACTTTATATAAAAGGAATCATAATATATTACTCTGTGACTTGAAATTATGTTTTAGAGATCCATTTATGTTGATGATTTATCTGTAATTTGTGTTTTACTGTTGTATTCCAACAAATATCGAATTACAATGTTGTACACCTGAAACTTATACAATGTTATTTACCAATTTTATCTCAATAAAAAATGAATGCATTTCAATTTATTTTTTTATTCTACTGCTGTTGGACATTTGGATTCATTTGTTATTACAAAAAATGTGTCACTATAAATGTTTTTGTATAAATTTGTTCCTGTTCATGTATTCAAGAACTTCTCCAGGATATATACCTATAAGTGGTGGTGCTGGGTATGCACAAATGCACCTTTACCGAGCAATTCCAAATTATTTTTTAAAGTAGTTTTACCAATCTATTCTATTTTATTCAACATCAGCAGTGTATGAGACGCATCTTTAGTCAGTATATTACCAACACCTGGAGTTTTCAGACTCCTGAATATTTGCCAGTCTGTTTGGACATGACATTGTAGTTCACAGTAGTTTCAATACACATTGCTTGATTGCTATTGACATTAAGAATTTTTCCTATGTTTACCATTCATATTCTTTGGAAAACTTTTCGTTATATCTTCCCATTTTTAATGGGCTATTTGACTTTTTCATATGAATTTGTAAGATTTTAACATTTATTCTGGACAGCAGCAATCCTTTTTCACTCTTTTCCTTTTTGGTTTATGCTTTCTGCTTGATTTAAAAACTATTTATTACCCTGAAGTGATAAATACATTTTCCTATAGCCTCTTTTAAAGTTTTAAACTCTTGCTTTTCCAGTTTAAGTACTTGATCCATCTGGAATTGATTGTTTATATGGTTGAAGATATACTTTTTTTTTGCATATGGATCATCAGTTGTCCCAGCATATTTTAATGATAAATTCATCTTTTGCCACTGATTTACAATGCTAGTTCTCTCTCATATGTCAGGTTTACATCTAGGTGTGTAGATCTTTTTCTGGAATCTCTGTCCTGTTCCATTGGTCTATAAGATTATCTCCACACTAATGCCACACTGTCTTAATTACTGTATATTTGTAATAAGTCTTGCTATCTGATAAGTCAAGTCCCTCCACTGGTTATTATTCTTTGGATAAAAATTTATTCAGACCATTCTTCAATTGTATAGAAAGTCTGTCTTCATTTATAGCTCCATCTCCAACCCCTTAACATAACTTTATAACTATTTATAATTATTCTTTTATGCATTTGTCTTCCGAATAATATAGGGGAAAAAGGAAAAAAAAAGAGGAGTTATATGTCAAATATGCATTACTACTCATGGTTATGTTTGCTGTATAGTTTATTTTATTGTTGCTCTTTATTGCTTCATATGGTTTTTTTTTCTTACATCTTTATTGGAGTATAATTGCTTTACAATGGTGTGCTAGTTTCTGCTTTATAACAAAGTGAATCAGTTATACATATACATATGTTCCCATATCTCTTCCCTCTTGCGTCTCCCTCCCTCCCACCCTCCCTATCCCACCCCTAGTGGACTTTGAGAGCAAGATTTATCATTTTCTCCCCTTTTCCTTTTTTGTGAGTGTGTATGTGTATGCTTCTGTGTGTCCACGTGTAGATGTATTTCTGGTGTATCTGTGGGGAGGAAGGTGATCACGTCTTACTCTTCTGCCATCTTCCCGATTCGCCCCTTCATATGGTTTTGAGTTATTGTCTACGGTCCTTTCATTTCAGTCTGGGGGACTCCTTTTTTAAAAAATAAATTTGTTACTTTATTTAGTTTTGGCTGCATTGGGTCTTCGTTGCTACCCTTTGGCTTTCTCTAGTTGCAGTGAGAGGGGGCTACTCTTCATTGTGGTGCAGGAGCTTCTCATTGTTCCTGTGTCCCCTGCATTGGCAGGCAGATTCTTAACCACTGTGCCACCAGGGAAGTCCCTGGGGGACTCCTTTTAGCATTTCTTTTTTTATTATTTTAAATTTTATTTTATTTATATTTTTTATACAGCAGGTTCTTATTAGTTATCTATGTTATACATGTTAGTGTATATATGTCAATCCCAATCTCCAGATTCATTCCACCACCACCACCACCCCTCCCCCACGTCCCCCTTGGTGTCCATACATTTGTTCTCTACATCTGTGTCTCTATTTCTGCCTTGCAAACCAGTTCATCTGTACCATTTTTCTAGATTCCTCATATATGCGTTAATATACAATATTTGTTTTTCTCTTTCTGATTTACTTCACTCTATATGACAGTCTCTAGGTCCATTGATGTCTCTACAAAAGACCCAATTTCGTTCCTTTTTATGGCTGAGTAATATTCCAGTGTATATATGGACCATTTGTCTGTCAATAGGCATTTAGGTTGCTTCCATGACTGGCTATTGTAAATGTGCTGCAATGAACATTGGGGTGCATGTGTCTTTTTGAATTATGGTTTTCTCTGGGTATATGCTCAATAGTGAGATTGCTGGGTCATATGGTAATTCTATTTGTAGTTTTTTAAGGACCTCATACTGTTCTCCATAGTGGCTGTATCAATTTACATTCCCACCAACAGTGTAAGAGGGTTCCCTTTGCTGCACACCCTCTCCAGCATTTGTTGTTTGTAGATTTTCTGATGATGCCCATTCTAACTGGTGTGAGGTGATACCTCATTGTAGTTTTGATTTGCATTTCTCTAATAATTAGTGATGTTGAGCAGTTCCTGTGCTTCTTGGCCATCTGTATGTCTTCTTTGGAGAGATGTCTGTTTAGGACTTCTGCCCATTTTTGGACTGCGTTTTTTGTTTTTCTTAATACTGAACTGCATGAACTGTTTATATATTTTGGAGATTAATCCTTTGTCTGTTGATTCATTTGGAAATATTTTCTCCCATTCTAAAGGTTGTCTTTTCGTCTTGTTTATAGTTTCCTTTGCTGTGAAAAAGCTTTTAAGTTTCATTACGTCCCATTTCTTTAGTTTTGTTTTTATTTCCATTACTCTAGCAGGTGGGTCAAAAAAGATCTTCCTGTGATTTATGTCAAAGAGTCTTCTTCCTATGTTTTCCTCAAAGAGTTTTATAGTGTCCAGTCTTACATTTAGGTCTTTAATCCATTTTGAGTTTATTTTTGTGTATGGTGTTAGGAAGTGTTCTAATTTCATTCTTTTACATGTAGCTGTCCAGTTTTCCCAGCACCACTTATTGAAGAGACTGTCTTTTCTCCATTGTATATCCTTGTCTCCTTTGTCATAGATTAATTGACCATAGGTGTGTAGGTTTATCTCTGGGCTTTCTATCCTGTTTCACTGATGTATATTTCTGGTTTTGTGCCAGTACCATATTGTCTTGATTACTGTGGCTTTGTAGTATAGTCTGAAGTCAGGGAGTCTGACTCCTCCAGCTCCATTTCTTTCCCTCAAGATTGCTTTTGCTATTCAGGGTATTTTGTGTCTCCATACGTATTTTAAGATTTTTTGCTCTAGTTCTGTAAAAAATGCCATTGGTAATTTGATAGGGATTGTATTGAATCTGTAGATTGCTTTGGGTAACAGAGTCATTTTCACAGTATTGATTCTTCCAATCCAAGATCATGGTATATCTCTCCATCTGTGTCATCTTTGATTTCTTTCATCAGTGTCTTATAATTTTCTGCATAAAGGTCTTTTAACTCCTTGGGTAAGTTTATTCCTAGGTATTTTATTCTTTTTGTTGCATTGCAATGGTGAATGGGATTGTTTCCTTAATTACTCTTTCTGGTCTTTTGTTGTTAGTGTATAGGAATGCAAGAGATTTCTGTGCATTAATTTCGTATCCTGAAACTTTATCAAATTCATTGATTAGCTCTAGTAGTTTTCTGGTGGTATCTTTAGGATTTTCCAATATAGTATCATGTCACCTGCAAACAGTGACAGTTTTACTTCTTCTTTTCCAATCTGTATTCCTTTTATTTCTTTTTTTTCTCTGATTGCCGTGGCTAGGACTTCCAAAACTACGTTGAATAATAGTGGCAAGAGTGGACATCCTTGTCTTCTTCCTGATCTGAGAGGAAATGCTTTCAGTTTTTCACCATTGAGAATGATGTTTGCTGTGGGTTTGTTGTATATGGCCTTTATTATGTTGAGGTAGATTCCCTTGTTGCCCACTTTCTGGAGAGTTTTTATATAAATGGGTGTTGAATTTTGTCAAAAGGTTTTTTGGCATCTACTGAGATGATCATATGGTTTTTATTCTTCAGTTTGTTAATATGGTGTATCACATTGATTGATTTGCATATATTGAAGAATCCATGAATCCTTGGGATAAATCCCACTTGATCATTGTGTATGATCCTTTTAATGTTTTATTGGATTCTGTTTGCTAATATTTTGTTGAGGATTTTTGCATCTATATTCATCAGTGATATTGGTCTGTAATTTTCTGTTTTTGTAGTGTCTTTGTCTGGTTTTGGTATCAGTGATGGTGGCCTCATAGAATGAGTTTGGGAATGTTTCTTTCTCTGCAATTTTTTGGAAGAGTTTGAGAAGGATGGGTGTTTCTCAATGTTTGATAGAATTCACCTGTGAAGCCCTCTGGTCCTGGACTTTTGTTTGTTGGAAGATTTTTTATTATTGTGTTACTCTCAATTTCCTCTTTTATAGCTGTTAGCATTTGCCTTATGTATTGTGGTGCTCCTATGTTGGGTGCATATATATTTATAATTGTTATATCTTCTTCTTGGATTGATCCCTTGATCATTATGTAGTGTCCTTCCTTGTCTCTTGCAACATGCTTTATTTTAATGTCTATTTTATCTGATATGAGTATTCCTATTCCACCTTTCTTTTGATTTCCATTTGCATGGAATATCTTTTTCCATCCCCTCACTTTCAGTGTGTATGTGTCCCTAGGTATGAAGTGGGTCTCTTGTAGACAGCATATATATGTGTCTTGTTTTCATATCCATTCGATGAGCCTGTGTCATTTAGTAGGAACATTTAATCCATTCACATTTAAGGTGATTATCGATAAGTATGTTCCTATTACCATTTTCTTAATTGTTTTGGGTTTGTTTTTGTAAGTCCTTTTCTTCTCTTGTGTTTTGCACTTAGAGAAGTTCCTTTAGCATTTGTTGTAAAGCTGGTTTGGTGGTGCTGAATTCTCTTAGCTTTTGCTTGGCTGTAAAGCTTTTGATTTCTCTGTTGAATCTGAATGCGATCCTTGCTCTGTAGAGTAATCTTGATTGTAGCTTCTTCCCTTTCATCACTTTAAATATATCGTGCCACTCCCTTCTGGCTTGTAGACTTTCTGCTGAGAAATCAGGTGTTAACCTTATGGGTGTTTCCTTGTATGTTATTTGTCGTTTTTCCCTTGTTGCTTTTAGTAATTTTTCTTTGCCTTTTAATTTTTTTTCAGTTTGATTACTATGTGTCTCGGCATGTTTCTCCTTGAGTTTATCCTGCCTGGGACTCTCTGTGCTTCCTGGACTTGGGTGCCTATTTCCTTTCCCATGTTAGGGAAGTTTACAACTATAATATCTTCAAATATTTTCTCAGGTCCTTCCTCTCTCTCTTCTCCCACTCATTCCCCTATAGTGTGAATGTTGGTGCATTTCATGTTGTCCCAGAGGTCTCTTAGGCTGTCTTCATTCCTCTTCTTTATTTTGTTCTATGTGCTTCCTTTGTTGGTGCATTTCATCCAGGTCACTTATCCGTTCTTCTGCCTCAGTTATTCTGCTATTGATTCCTTTTAGTGTATTTTTCATTTCAGTTATTGTATTGTTCATCTCTGTTTGTTTGTTCTTTAATTCTTCTAGGTGCTTGTTCTTTAATTCTTCTAGGTCTTTGTTAAACATTTCTTTTGTCTTCTCGATCTCAGCTTCCATTCTCTTTCCGAGGTCCTGGATCATCTTCACTATATTATTCTGAATTTTTTTTGGAATGTTGCCTATCTCCACTTCATTTAGTTTTTTTTCTGGGGTTTTATCTTGTTCCTTCATCTGGTACATAGCCCTCTGCCTTTTCATTTTGTCTATCTTTCTGTGAATGTAGTTTTTGTTCCACAGGCTGCAGAATTGTAGTTCTTCTTGCTTCTGCTGTCTGCTCTCTGGTGGATGAGGCTATCTAAGAGGTTTATGCAAGCTTCCTGATGGGAGGGACTGGTGGTGGGTACAGCTGGGTGTTGCTCTGGTGGGCAGAGCTCAGTAAAACTTTAATCTGCTTTTCTGCCTATGCGTGGGGCTGGGTTCCTTTCCTGTTGGTTGTTTGGCCTGAGGCGACTCAGCACTGGAGCCTACCCAGCTCTTTGATGGGGCTAATGGCAGACTCCAGGAGGGCTCATGCAAAGGAGTACTTCCCAGAACTTCTGCTGCCAGTGTCCTTGTCCCTGTGGTGAGCCACAGCCACCCCTGCCACTGCAGGAGACCCTCCAACACTAGCAGGTAGGTCTGGTTCAGTCTCCTATGGGGTCACTGCTCCTTCCCGTGGGTCCCCATGCGCACACTACTTTGTGTGTGCCCTCCAAGAGTGGAGTCTCTGTTTCCCCCAGTCCTGTTGAAGTCCTGCAATCAAATCCCACTAGCCTTCAAAGTCTGATTCTCTGGGAATTCCTCATCCCGTTGCCGGATCCCCAGGTTGGGAAGCCTGATATGGGGCTCAGAACCTTCGCTCCAGTAGGTGGACTTCTGTGGTGTAATTGTTCTCCAGTTTGTGAGTCACCCACCCAGCTCTTATGGGATTTGATTCTATTGTGATTTCTCCCCTCCTACCATCCCATTGCGGCTTCTCTTGTGTCTTGGGGTATCTTTTTTGGTGGGTTCCAGTGTCTTCCTGTTGATGATTGTTCAGCAGGTAGTTGTGATTCCGGTGCTCTTGCAAGAGGAAGTTTTAACATTTCTTATAAGCCAGGTCTACTAGTGACAAACTCCCTCAAGTTTTTAAATTTTATTTTAATTTCACCTTCATTTTTGAAGAATAGTTTTGCCACATATAGAATTCTTGGTTGACAATTTTCTTTTGTCAGCACTTAAATAGGTCATCTTACTGCCTATTGACCTCCATGGTTATGAAAAGAAATCAGCTTATGATCTTATTGAGGATCACTTGTATGTGATGAGTTGCTTCTCACATGCTATTTTGAAGATTTGCTCTTTGTTACGTCTTTTGAAAATTTGGCTATAATGTGTCATGGTGAGAATCTCTTTATACTTATCCTACTTAGAGTTTGGTGAGCTTCTTGGATGTGTGGGTTTACATCCTTTGATTTTCTACTCTAATCTTTTAGTATAACAAAGCAATCTCATAATTTTCTAATGTTGAATCCACTCTGCTTTTATAGAATAATCATAATCTGTTAATAATGTGTTATCTTCTTCATACACCCCTGGATTTATTTTGTTCATATTTTTCATGTGAGATTGGCCCATAATTTTCTGTTTCAAACTGACTCTGTATGGTTTAGTGTAAAGGATATGCTAGTTTCAGCCAATATGTTAGAGCATATTTCTTTTTCTCTCTTGTCTAAAATAGTGGAATAATCTGTTCCTTGACTCCATGGCAGAATACATCAAAAGAACAATTTCAACAAGGTTCTTCTCTTTGGGAGAAATTTTTAAACATTTTTAGTTTCTTGGGAGGGTTCTAAGGTGACTCAGATTTTCTAGGTCTTCATGAACAAGTTAGATTACAAATCTTTCTAGAAATTTGTCCATTTCACAGATTCATTCAAATTTACTGTAACAAAGTTGATATAATATTCTTTTACTATCTTTTTAGGATGTGCTGCATCACTAATTAAGTCCCCCTTTCATCCCTTGTATTGTGTTTTTTTCATTTTTTCCCCCCTTGATTATTCTTGCCAGAGATTTGTTCCCTGTTAGTCTCATCATAGGACTAACTTTTGGTTGTATGATGCTGCATATTATATCTTTGATTATCAGTTAGTTATTTTTTGCTGTTTTTTTTTTTGGTTATTTTTACTTTTTAGTTATTTTATTTTAGTTTTTCCATTTACCTTGTTGTGTTGATGTCTGTTTCTGCTTTGGCCTCAGTTCTGTGTCCTGTCACTAAAGCATGACTCATTGAAATTCACGTTCTAGGCCACCAGGAATTTGCAGATACCTCAGGGCAAAAGTCTGTTCCAAGTCTCTTTAATTCCTTGGATTCTTTGTGACTGAATTCTGGGGAGTCTATTATTACAACAGCTTGTCCAGGCATTACAAAAATATGTCTTTTATTTTTTGCCTACTTTTTTTAGGTGTGCTTCCCACAAGAGGTTTCTCAGAAACTACTCTGCCTAGAGCCGTCAAACACTCCCCATTGCTCCTACTGTCTGGAAACAGTGTCCAAACTCCTTAGCATAATTTTCTAAGGGAAAGGACCTCAACCTGTCTTTCATGGCTTTATTTCCTGCCAAGTGATTTCCTTTTCTGTATGGAAACTACTTTTTAATTCTTCTAGACCCAGATCAATGTCATTTGTTGGCGATAACTTCTTAATTTCCCAGTCCTTTGAACACAAAAGCAGTCTGTTCTATGACATCAGTAACAGGTTGTGCTGATATCTTTACTGCACTGTTCAGTGTTTGATGAAGGAATGAATTTATGGCCACATCTCCTGCTGGATTTTGAGTTCATTGAGGCAAGAACTGTGCCTAACACAGTGTAGTCGTTCACTTAGTGCTTGTGGAATGAACCAGTGGAATTTTGAATCTCTCTTCAGACTTAATATATATATTTTCTTCCCAGTCCCACCTTTGATGCTCCATCTATGGAAGGAATTACAAGTAAAGTAATAAGACCCTATAGCCACCAGGACTTTTCTGCAGATTTAAACACCTGTGGCCCAGCTCTTAACTAGTATTAGCCAAATTATACCAAGCATTTTGGTTGTATCTTTGGGTTCTGGAGTCTAATTGCTTGTAATGAAACACTGGAGTCATAATTTGATGGTCCGTAGGTTTCTCAGCTGTTTTTCTCTATGAGAAAATATATAATGGGATATTTTGCATGTGACTGTCTATATTTTATATGCAACACATCAGTGTTGTGTAAATTTTGTGAACAACTTCTATTATCTTTGAAACCACAGAAGCAACAAACAGTTATAATTATAGTCTGAAGAAGCTATAGTGTTTCAAATATGCCTACAGTAGTGGTATTACAATGAGAATGTTCTGTTTGCCTGCAGCTTTCACTGTGCTCAGTGACATCACAATTATACTAAATTTTAACAGAAACTTCTGTCCTTAAACAGAAACAGCTTGTTTGAAAATCTAAGAGTTTTCTTTCTTCTGAATTCTTTGATTCTTCACTGCATAAAAGTGAGAGAAACGGTAAATATCGTGGCATAACTCCATTCTCTGTTATTTCCCGGCTGGTTTTTACTGTCATGGAGTAATAGGTATTCTACTTTACTCCACATGGGGAATGAATGCACGTTATTTAAAACTTCTTTCTGTGCATCTGCTACTTGTCAACTCATGATCTTCTGATCCTTGAAGATTTGACAACCCTGTGATTTGCTTTAATGGAATTACTGAAAAGTTATCAACAAAGACGTTGCAATGTAAGAATGCAAAGTAAGTCCTTAGATGTTTAGAGGGAAATGAACTTCAAAAGGGGAGTAGTGGCCACAAAGAAATACCTGAATCATTCAATTTTTGGTGCGGTCCTGCATGTCTTTAATTTTGTCAACTTGTAGAGAGGATGTTTACATTGCCTTCCCTTTTCCTCAGCTATGACTTATCTTTTTCTGTAGCTTATTAATGAACACCTCATATGACACTGAATACACCTCAGAATAAGGAAGTAGAATCAAGGGAACATTCTACCTGGAAATAGAAAAACTGCCTTCTAATCCCATCCATTCCTGCCATTTTGCCACTGACTATGGCAGAATCGTTGGATTAATCTTTCAGGTTTTCTGGGTCTTTCTTTCTTTATCTGTAAATTTTAAGCTGTAGGTTAGACCAGTGATCCTCAAAGTGAGGCCTCTGGACCAGTAACATTAACTTGATATGGGGACTAGTTAAAGGAGCAAATTCTCAGACCTCCCCCCAGACCCAAGGATTTGGAAACTCAGAGAGTGGAACCTAGCAATCTGTATTTTAATAAGCCCTCTAGGTGATTCTAAAGCACATTAATCTCTGAAAACCACTGGATTAGATAAACTTTAGTAAACTTCCAGCCCTAAACTCCCATGAATCTCTATGAATTTAAGAGTAATTTAGGACTAAATTGGATTTTAAGTAGGCATATTCTTCTGCTTGTAATTAAATTTAAAATTTGGATTCCAAACACAGATTTAGAAACATATGTAAGAAAAAAAGAAAAAGAATGCTGAAAATGTTGTCCAAAAAAACGTAATTACTCTGAAAATGTTTTTGAATATAAGCATTTGTAGAATTTGCCTCCATTTGACATCCCAAAATGAACTTGGTATTTCTATAGTACATGTATCTTGATGAATATTTCCACTGAATGATCCCCACTGCTTAATGGCTGTGATTTCAGAAAAATAAAATTATTCAGAGTTATTGTAATTCATTTCTTATATTTATGGAGGATAACAGTTAATAATCTGTTCTACATAAGTGTACATATGGCTGAAATTTTTGTTATTGAATATTTGGTTCTTTGGTCTCCTCTATAGGGAAACGTCCTTGTGTTTAACCACTTCTGGGCTTTATTAACATATGCTTTACCTAACAGTCTGTCTGGCTCCATTTTTTATTAATGCAGAAGAGTTTTTGGTGGTGATTTTGATTTTCTAGGACTGGTATAATTATATTAATCAAGGCTTTATGCTTTCCAAGGTCACCAAAGGAAGGAGTGGAGAATCTTTTATTCTTAGTCTAAATAAGTTAATAAATATAAATATACAACAGAAAATGTAGAAAATCATTTTTTTAAATTCTGTAGAAAGTAAAATGAGAACTGGGGAAAGGAAGAGAGAAAATTATCCTTTATTTTGCTTTGATGAGTAAGATAGAATCTGAAGACCTATTCTCCATAAAGAGTGGCCAGAACTCTGCTCTTCTTAAGAGAATCCAAAGTTTAAGACTGGAAGATAGGCGTATATGTCACATTTCAAGTAACTCTTTTCTTGACCTATTTCTGGAAGCCTGTGAAAAATTAGCTAAAACATTAATTGGTTTTATTTCTTTTTCTTTGCAATTGGAAATAGCCAAAAGAGGCAAGCTAGAAGCATTAGGAGATAAGTTTCTATTACAAAATCAAGCAAAGTGTAAAAGACATTTTGAGAAGTTATTCATTTAACAAATGTTTATTGAGCACCTAGTATGTACTAAGCACTGTGCTTGACACTGGGGATAGACCGATGGATAAGGTGCCTTGCCTATTAGATATTAGTATCTAGTTAGGGAGAACAACATTAAAAAAAGTGATTCTGCAAATTATGATTAAAAATACAGTGCATTAAGTGTTATGAAAGAGATGTATATAGACTATAATCATAATACATAATTGAAACATAGACCCATCTGAGGATCAGGAAAGACTTTGATACAAGTTACAGTGATAGTCACTTTGACTGCTATTTGGAGAATAGTAGGTTGGAGGCAAGAGTAATATGAAAAACCAGTTAGGAGGCCATCGTAGTAATCCAGGTACTGTTCCCTGCCATCATGGAACTTATGTTGTAATGCAAAGGTTTATATAAAATACCAACAATGAATAACAGAAACTTGCATAACTTTTGTCCAGATTTCCTGTCATTGCATAACAAACCATTTCGAAATTTAGTGGCTAAAGACACAAATTTATTATAATGTCTCATAGTTCTATGAGTTAGCTGACTCAGTCAGTGATTTTAACTTAAGAGTTTCTCATGTGGTTGCAGTCCTACAGAAGCAGGTACTGGAGTCATCTTAATAATCAAATAAGATGGTCTTTTGTTTTGTTTTGTTTTTTTGCATACATGCCTGACACCTCAACATACCTGTATGTGGCTATTTTCTTCAGCAGGGTAGACTGAACTTCTTACATATTGGCTCGGGGCTCCAAAAGGCAGGAAGTAAAAACTTCCAGTGTTTTTAAGGGACCGTTAATTTGGAACTGGCGTAGCATTGTTTCCATTGTAATTCACTTGGTCAAAACAGTCACAGGCCAGTTTAGATTCAAACTGGTCAAAGAACAACTCCACATCTCGATGGAAGGTGTCATGAGCAATGACAAGGTGACCAAGACGACCCCCAATCATCTTTACTTTTTGTTACCTTGCCCTTCCACACTGGATAGGGCTGATCCTGTGTAATCAATATGATACTGTGGAGATGATGGTCTGTGACTTCCCAGGCTAGGTCATATAAGTGATGTGGCTTTGACCAGTTCTTTCAGATTACTATCTTTGGGGAGAGCTAGCCCCCACGTTGAGCAGCCTTCCCACATGGAAAGGGCCTGAGGCCACTTATTAACAGCCTGAACCAACTTGCCAGCCATGTGAGGGAGCCACCTTGGAAACGGATCATCCAGCCCCAGTCAAGCCTCCAGATGATTGCAACCCGAGTCATTATTTATTTAACTTTTTATTTAATTTTTTTATAATCAATTTTTATTGGAGTATAGTTGCTTTGCAATGTTGTGTTAGTTTCTACTGTACAGCAAAGTGAATCAGCTACATGTATATATATATCCCCTCTTTTTTTGGATTTCCTTCCCATTTAGGTCACCACTGAGCAATGAGTAGAGTTCCCTGAGCTATGCAGTAGGTTCTCATTAGTTATCTATTTTATACATAGTATCAGTAGTGTATATATGTCAATCCCAATCTCCCAGTTCATCCCACCCTCCCTTTCCCCCCTTGGTGTCCATATGTTTGTTCTCTACCTCTGTGTCTCTATTTCTGTTTTGCAGATAAGATCATCTATACCACTTCTCTAGATTCCACATATATGTGTTAATATATGATATTTGTTTTTCTCTTTCTGACTTACTTCACTCTGTATGACAGTCTCTAGGTCCATCCACGTCTCTACAAATGACGCAGTTATTTAGACTGCAAAGTGAGAGATCTCAAGCTTGCATCACCCATGTAAGCTGCTCCTGAATCTTGACCCACAAAAACTTTGTGATATAATAAATATCTATTATTGTTTGAAGCTGCTAAGTTTTGGGGTAATTTGTTATGCAGTGATAGATAAATAGAACAGAGGCCATTTGGGGAGATAACCCAAGGGCCCCGTTTATAGTTGTTTTTGCTAGTGAATCTCATGCAGTGTAGTACCTGACTCATAGTTCAATAACTTCATAAAAGAAAGAGGGTCACGATATTATAGTGACTGAATAGACTTCCCATTGCATAGCTTCTTGGAATGGGGGTAGGACAAACATAGCAAGTGACAGGAAGTATGATACAGTGGAAGTGGGATTCTGAGTGCAGAAGAAGCATGATCTCCATGCAAAAAAAGACCACTCAGGATTTTGGCTGGCATGACAGGATTGCTGGCAACCCTGACTAGTACAGTAGAAGTCAGAAATGAAAAGCTTCTTGAAGGCTATAAAGGTTGTATCAAAGACTTCCTGTTTGTGCACATGTCCTTTCCTTCTAATATCGAAATTAATTAAACTGATCTGCAGAAAAACTGATTTGCTCTTCAAAGAAACTACTGGTTGCTGCTCAGTTACTTGTGTTCTGCTAGGCTGGCTACCCATGGATTCTGGGTTGATTTGTTCTTGTATCTGCTCAGTATATTTACTCTTTTTACATATCAAAGATAAACCTAAGCTTTTTTCTAAGTATTTTAAAGAAATACTGATTTAAAATCAGAAAAGAGCAACAGAGTTAAATATGCATCCATAACACAAATACTTAGAACTTCAGAAGTAATTGTATAACTAAAATCACTATCCCTGTGTTTTATGGTTCACAACATTTTCCTATATCTTTGAAATTTTAGAGAAGACATCCAAGAGAATGAACTTGAACCATATTTTATTAATACACTTTTGGTGTAATACTTCCACACATCAGTATTTTTTCAATATATAATTGTGGAGTGGAAAAAAATAAGAAAAATTACAGAGTTGAAGTGGTTTTTAGTTGGAATATTTTAGAAGAGTGATTTGTGATCAAATGCAGTATTATAAGTAAGATACAAATATCTTTATGTGTATATAAAATTCATATGTATTATTTTAAAATGAGCTAAGTTTGAAAGAAAGATAGAGACAGGGCTTAAGTAAGAATAGACAGGATAAGAGAGAGTATTCTAGGAGGAGAAATAGTAGATGAGGTGTTTGGAAAGGCAGACAGACAGAATAAGACACATACAAATGTCAGCAAGTAAGGTTCTTTGACTGTAGCAATGAGTGTGTGTTGAAAATCCCCTCTTGCCCATATGCCTTGTCGCACCTCAACCTGTCATGTCAAATTCCCTCCCCACAATCAGGGCACATACATTCTCTTAGATGTTTCTCTGGTTCCTGGGATGAAGCAATAAAAGCCTTCTACTCTCGCTCAAAATATGTTGCTTCCATTCCGTAGATAAACCTCTTGTATTAATGTTGGCAGACAAACTCCGAAAAGGTAAGTGTGAACTGAAATGAGAGTGAGCTGAAGCAAAGCTCTCTGGGCACGGGGAGGTACACTTGGAAAGGATAGTGTTTTATCAGTGTGGGTGGGGCCAGTCAGAGAAAGGAAGACTTGGAGCAGGAGAAAGTCACACAAATGGCACATGTATTCCACACAAATTTTCTGTATTTTCAGATCAAAGGACTGTCTTTCAATATTGGAAGAATGAAAATCATGGTTGTCACACATTGCTCTTGTTAGACGTATATTTGGTTCGGTATCTTCCAATAAGGACAAGTAAACAGCAGAGTTAAATGTGCATCCTGTTTTAAATGGGAAAAGTAATATATTCTTTTTGAAGAAAATGTGGAAATACAGAAAAGTACAGAGAAGAAGGAAGAAGGAGGAGTAGGGGGAGGGTGGAGGGGGAGAAGAAGAAACCACTGTTCGAGAAAACCACACTATTTACTTGGTATATTTTCTTCTCCCAGCCTACCTCCCCACCCCCCCACAGCCTCCTCTTTTTTCTGCACATAGTGCTTTAAATACACACACTGCAATTTTGTATTTTTCTTTTTAAAATAAAATTTATAAGTATTTTATTTATTAATTCTTTTGGTAAATATCACAAGAAATGGCTAAGCCATCTTTCATCATGTGTCAAAATGAAAATGTAGCAATTGGTTTCTTAACCATCCCTCTCTTTTTGGATATTTAGGTTGATTTGATATTCACTGTTATAAATAATGCTGTGATAAACTTCTTTGTGAGCTAAGTTATTTCTGGATTTAGGAATTTCTTAAAGGATAGATGCCTGGAAATTTGACTACTTCAATCAAAGGATAGTAATAGCAAGCATGTTACTCTTTATGATATATGGACATTGGCTTGATTCTTTGATGATGAATCTATTAAAATTAATAGGTTCTAATCAAAATCCAAAATCATATGTAAGACATGGTCCATTTAGACCTGGACTTCTCTCCAGACTTCAGAACTTGGTGTCTCTACTGTGATTGTTCTCCTGTGTCTTGAATGCGGCATGGTTGCAAACACTGAATTCTAGTTAAATATACATAATTCTTACCTGAATGCTTTGTCACGCAAGGCATGGGAGGGGGAAGAGTAAAACAACTTTAAAAACAATACCCAAGGGGCTTCCCTGGTGGCGCAGTGGTTGAGAGTCCTCCTGCCGATGCAGGGGACACGGGTTCGTGCCCCGGTTTGGGAAGATCCCACATGCCGCGGAGCGGTTAGGCCCGTGAGCCGTGGCCGCTGAGCCTGCGCATCTGGAGCCTGTGCTCTGCAACGGGAGAGGCCACAACAGTGAGAGGCCCGCGTGCCGCAAAAAAAAACAAAACCAAAACCAAAACACAATACCCAAGATCATCAATCAACCTTCTTTGCCAAATAGCTTGAAAATTTGTGGAAATACAGTAATACTTAAAGCATAGAATCCTCTTTCTACTTTATTCAACTGTTTTAAAAATACATACTTATTGAATTATGCCCTCCTTATAGAACTCCACTGAAATGACCCCTACACAGAATGTTTAGTTACAGAATTAAAAAGCTTTATGAACAAAGAAATGTTACTCTTGTGACATTGCTTACCTAATTTTCTCCTTTAGAAACTCACCTTTTGTAAATAAACTAAGCTGGTATTTTTATTCATTATACTGTTTCAAACCGTTTGCTTTTCACTAACCTTTTATTACCGTGTAAATATTTTTCTATGTTGTTATGAGTGCATCCTCCTATTAGGTTCAAATTCCGTAGTGTCATAATCACACAAAAGGCTGAAGTACTGATTATGCCTCAGATAATATAGTTGTGAATGATCAACTTAATGTTAAAAGCCATTACTGCTCGTTGACATAATTCTGAGAACATTATACTGTAGAAGTGCACCTTTTGTGTGGAAACAGAATGACAAAATTGAAATGTTAAAAGTTGAGTGTCTGAATAATAGCCTGTGAAATCATTTAGACAAGACCATTGTTGCCTCTATTGTTCAAAGACTAGAGAGTGACAGGATGAGACAAAAAAGCAGAAACACCACGAGGGCTCCACTTGCAGGTTTGAAGGAAGATGGAAAGTAAAGAAGATCTGTTTGCCGGTTTCCCTCTCTTCCTGGAGGGTCTTCGCCTAACAACAGAGCACCCTCCTCTGGCCACTTGCCAAAAGGGGATGCCTGCCTCAATTTTGATTGGCAGGAGTCGAGCCAGGCAGAAGTTGCTGCAAGTGCCCGGCAAGGATTTTTCCAATACAACGTTGCCTGAGAGTGACCAGGACAAGTCTCCCACGGTTTCCTCCGTGCTGCCCACTCAAGGGTTTTTGGTCATGAAGCATTTGAAAGCGAGAAGGATGCTTTAGGAAGTCACCTTCCCAAACAATCTACCAGCTCACTTGGGTACTTTGCATCTTGGTGTCCGTTTTCTGTGGTATCTTTGGTCTAGTTTTGATCTGGGAGTTGGGGGCAAGTCAAGAGTTTAGAGAGAGAGAAGGTGTGTGTACGTGGCCGTGCGGGGGAGAGATACGTATGAGCCCTCAGGCTTGTTTGATGGAGCCAATGGGACCTAAAACAGAGGTGTAATTCCCTGCTGAATCATCTCATTTCGCTCTTCCATTTGCAAAGACTTCATTCTTTACACTGATGGACCACTTAATAATATCCATATTTGGTTGGTCACAACAGTACCCAGGTGAACAAATAGGAATGGGTTGCAACTCATTAATCATTGTTACTAGAAAAATCCAAAGCTTATGATCTGCTTAGAGTGAGTGACAGTTATCTTCATGCAATATTAATGTTACTGTAAACTTTCTACGTTCCAGGGACACATTCTAAATGCTTTAGATATATTAACAGGGAGACTTTGCTAAAAGTAGGCCCATGCAGTGGAAATGCACACTGGTTTCAGACTGTCAGAGAGGAAGAAATGATAATTGTATTATCACAAGGGGTACAAACTGATGTACATAATGTACTCCAATTTTTAAAGAAAAGATCAAATCATGCTTGCAACTGCTGTTTAAGAAAGCAGAGAAATCTTATATAGTTTTAAAATAGTTCTATAAAAATTGATTATTTAAAATATTTTAGTTACGTTGAATTTAGTTATTTATTTATTGGCCACGCGGCATGTGGTAACCTAGTCCCCCGACCAGGGATCGAACCTGCGCCCCCTGCACTGGAAGTGGGGAGTCTTAACCACTGGACCACCAGGGAAGTCCTACATTGAATTTTTAAAGGAAACTTTTTCAAAGACTAGTTTTAGATTATGTAAAAACTGCAACGATAACACAGAAATTTCCCATATATGTCACACCCAGGTTTCCCTGTTATTAACATCTTACACTAATATGGCATATTTATTTTAGTTAATGAAACAGTATTGATACATTATTGTTAATTACTGTCCATAGTTGATTCAGATTTCCTCAGCCTTTTCCTAATGTCCTGTTTCTCTGGAACCCATCCAGGATAGCAGATTATTTTTAGTTGTCATGTCTTCTTAGGCTCCTCTTGGCTGTTACAGTTTTTCAGATTTTTCTCGTGGCTCTTACAGTTTCTCAGATCTTTCCTTGGTTTTGATGACCTTGACAGTTTTAAGTAGTGTTGGTCAGGTATTTTGCAGAATGTTCCTCAATGGGGATTTGATGGATGATTTTCTCCGTTGCAAACTTACTATTTTTTCCATTGTAGTCAGTAATATTTTGAGACTATGTAAATACTTTTTAAAGGATTGTTTTGGAGTGCCCCATTTTCTCATCATTTGGCAGGTCCAGATCAATCTCATCTAAAAATTGGTCCAATAAGTTAATTCCTTAAAAACAGATCGATATTTGAGATTTTCTCCAACAAGTATTGGTCTACTGATACTTAATAGGTTTATAAGAAATATTGATGAAAGATCGAGCATTGTATTTAATTAAATCAAACAATGTGGGAAAATAATAGGTTGACAACGGGAACAAGAACTTCTATAAAGTGTATTTGGGATAAGTAATAATAGCAAAGCCAGAAGACAATGGAGCTTAACACATGTTGATACGGGTATCTATCAATTCTGGTGAATTTATATTCACCAACATTTAATCCTTTGATTTTTCAGAAGAAGACTTTTAGTTAGCTTTCTTCTTTAGAATATTCTATTCTGCCCCAAGAATTCTATTCTAATGCTATTGGGAAGAGTTATTTTAACTTTTGAGAAATAAAAAATTATTTTATTTAATTTTTTAAAAATTGAAGTACAGTTGATTTGCAATGTTTTGGGAAGAGTTATTTTAAAATCAGGCCCACTGACGACCAACGAATTAGGGTATATTAGCACCAACAGCACGGGGTCCTAATTAGAAAACGACAAACTACTTTGGGAAAAAGAAGGTCTAAATCTTTCTTTTGTTTTGCAATTAAATTATTTTCAAAGTTAATATTTTTATAATGCCCTCTGTTTGAATTCTCCGTGTCCTTTTATTTAATACTCTGGATATCTGCTTTGACTATTGCCTTCTCTGTTATATTATCCACTTTTCTAACAGAGCTGACTTGGGTCAGTTTTTGTCATATGTCATCCCTCGCCCCCAAAGACTTCTTGCTTTCTAGCCCCAAGTATTTTCTTTATTGTTTACAATTTACTTTTTGAATGCATTGTTTTAGTTTTTATTAATTGATTTATATTCTGATGGTACCTCCAAATTAATGTTTTCATATCGTCGTTACACTCAAATTACACCGAAACTCCCAGTTTACACATTTATTTGCTTCACTCTGTGTTAATGTAAAACATGGTCTTAGCTAGGTGTGAATTGCAAAGACAAAGAAGTCAGATTCCTGTTTTCAAAAAACTTATCCCCTCAGAGAACATTTTCGAGGTAACATCTTCTCTGAATCTGGACTGGTTTTGGAACGAGATCTCAGATTTTGGGGAAGCATCTTATGTGTCTTGAAATACATAAAATATGCCCCAAGGGGATTAAAAAGATTGCATTTTAGTGGAAAAGGAGATTAGCAGGTTCTACTTGTCATTATTCCATTGCTAGAATTTAAAGGTCTGGGCAACTGAGGAAACAGAGAGGGAGGACACAGAGAATGAGAGAAGGAAGGAGGTAGCAACAGAGAGGGTACAGGGGGTGTGGAGCTGTAGTATCAGCTGGAAGAAAACCCAAGATGTTGAGTAGCAAGGGGAATTTGAGAGGGTAAGTAAGAGTTCTGTGGAGGGACACAAATCAAATAAAATTCACTTGCTCCCTTTGACAAGGCAGAAGGAAATAGCCTCAGCTTATTTGTGTGCTTCTGAACCCTGGTTCACCCGCCACTCGTTCAGAGGCTGTGGGAAATCCAGATGCAGTTGTTGTTCTCACCGAGCTACATTAGGAACTGATCCAGCCTCTGTAACGTATCAGGAGGCTGCATTGGCAGCAAACAGATCCACTCCTAATATAACTTGAGGGGAAAGCTTAATGCCTTTGCTCTGCCATTTGAATTTTTTGTTTGAAAGAGCATATAGATTATTTATAGTCCACCAGATAAACCTGAGGGTCTTTTAATAAACTCATAGATTATGTTGCTCAAAGGAGTTTATTGAAATAATATCTGAATTCTCCCGTGACAATGACATTCCATAAGAGTTTATGACTCTATCCCGTGTGGAATAGTATTTCCCACCTTACCCCAGGGTATCTGCGTATCATTTCAACATTCAAAAGGAAGATGAAAGAGTGACTTTAGGTCACTATACCAGATTCTCTCATAATTTTTTTCTTAAAAAAACCCAACAGACCAAAGCAGGTAGAAGATAACTGATAAAAAAAAAAAAAAACAAAAAAACCTAGGAAAGAACTCAACCAACTGCCTTCTAAGCAAGGGAAGTTTGTGCATTTTGATTAGCCTTTTTTGGGGGAAAATGTGAGTTTTTCTGGTCAGCATTAAATTAGCGGTTTAGAGGTTTGGCTTGGATCTGATCCAAGAAAGAGCAACCAGGACATAAAAATCCATGTCATCGTGGCCAGTAGCTTTGACTCCAGCTACATTTATTTATTCTCGGACGCACCTGAGGAGCTCACAGTTGTCTGGAAGTGTGGGGTTATTACTCACACACTCACATCACCACTGTAGCTCACCTCCACACGTCCTCAGGGGATTGTTTCGCCGTCTTTCAGACTTAGGGTTTTTTCCCTTTTTTAAAAATTAAACCACTCAATTACATTGTATTGCTTGAAGTCCAAAATTTTTTAAAAGTTTCCCAATTTTTGTCCATTTTACCTTTCTGTTTTTTCCCCCATCAGTCCTTTGACCCCCAGTTTTCCTCATCCCTGTCAGAGGGCCTTATTTGCTCCAGCTGTCTCTTCAAATCTCATGTCTCACTTGAAATTTCATTTAAAAATCTCTAGCCTCTCCCTGTCTTCCCTGCTCATTTCTCCCTTGGCTGCCATTTATTTAACTTTATAGTGACATTTTCTAACTCCATAAAGCCTTCTGAGGTAACAGTTTTTATGAAACACACATGATTCTATTGTATTATTTTCTTTTCCAGAAGAGAACATAGCCAGAAAAGAACAATGGAGAATTGTTTTCTTTCAAATAGGACAAGTTAAATAACAAAATCAGAGAAATCTTAGAGTGAGAAGGAAGTTTTAAAAGTCATCTTGTCAAAGCCCTTCATTTTGTAATGAGGAAACTGAGTTCCAATAAGGTGGGTTTATTTTTCTCAGAGTGACATGGCTTGTGCAGCCGAGGATGGAGTTGGTTCTCTTCTCCCCCAGTTCAGTTTCCTTTCCATTCCACCATATTGGCCTTCTTAGACGTTTGCCTTGAGCCAGAGGTGATGCAATCACAGAAGTTCACTAAGAGGGATGATTTCCAGAATGGCTTCACTCATTCAATAAACATTACTGAGGACCCACTTGAGCACCATTTTGGCACCAGGGATACACAATGAGTAGTTCCAAGTCCCACCCTCGTAGAGTTTA
>NW_020173124.1:3221748-3239248 GCF_003031525.2 Neophocaena asiaeorientalis asiaeorientalis | reverse complement strand
CTAGCAATATGAGCTACCCGTCTGTGACCCAGTCCCCATGAATTTATATTTCCAGTACTATGATATTATGTTGCAGGGAAGGGGCCATTAAATCCATTTTGCTGCATATGCAAATATATAGTCACTTAAAAATAAGAACTTAGACTTTAGTTACTATGGATTTTGAACCTTTTCTCTTCTAAAGAAAAATGGCAATTATATAAAGATAGAGAACGATTGTTTCAGCTTCCTCTTGCAGGCTGTTATTTCTTAAAATGTTTCTGCTAAGCAAATGTAATCACAAAGGCATGCGTTATTAATTCAAAATAGCTTCTCAAATGGCTCAAGCTCTGGAATGGAAGCATGTATGTTGCGATGTCATCTGTCATAATTCTTTGCTCTTATATTGTGCCTTTTCTCCAAGCCACTCACATACTACATTTGCTTCGTGTCTATATTCAAGACAAAAGATAAATCCTCATTTTGTTAGAACTTTCCAATCTATTGCATCTTTTCATATTTACACTGCAGACAGTCTACTGATAGATCTGATTGGTTTCTCTGATATGTCTTGAAAGAGAAGTCATGAAATAGTCAAGAAAAATTACATTCCTCTGTCATAATCTGATTTGAGAATAAATTTTATGGTGGAAACCATTTTACATTCATCCAATGATGTATTTACAATACATTCAATGATGTATTTCTGACCCTTGTCATCATTAATTATGCTTTACAAAGTCCTACTTCCTGTTTAAAATCTGAATCCAAATCATTTGTACCAAAAGAAGTCCATCTTAAGTGCTTCACAAAAACTTTAATTTTTAAAATAAGAATACGTTCTCATGAAAACAGTTAAATGTTAAGACATTGTGTTAAACAAACAAACCCAATTATTGCAAAATTAAAGAGACTTCCTAAGTCATTATTTTATGATTTGGACCTGTTAGTAAGTATTTTAGGATGTCACAAACCCTATTGGGTAGTGTTCCTTTAAAAGCAGAATGGCAGCTGCTGTCAAAAATGGAATGCACCCCCAAAACTTGCTGTTTATTCATATCCCAGTTAAAGCTGAAACAAACAACTGAAACTAATCACGCTTGAAGTTGGGTATCGCCTTTGTGAGCTTTATGAGCCTATTTTTCTGAAATTAGGAATTGCCTGAGTGAAATGTTTCTAGCTAAACTGCTTTCTACTGAAGTCATGATTTTTACAGTCAGATAAATGCCCCTTAAGCTCCATTTATGTAAGCATCAGTGACATCCAGTGGCTAGCATGCTGGTCACAAGTGCATCTCCCCGAAGTATGAGGGGGTCCGTGGTAGGGAGATGGCATTGGAATCCACTCTGCATTTTGGTGATGCTGTTTCTACTTAAGAAAGTTGATTTTATCAATATCAAACGTGGTCCTCTGATTAGGACGACTAAATATCCCACCGAACTTTGAAGTAGCATTGATAGAAATGAGACTTGAAAATGGGAAATCAAAATGCACATAGGGGCTGCATAGGAAATACCATTGCTTAGAAAACATAATTAGCATCCACACTACACCCAAGGCTTGAAACTCTGCAGGTGTTATTCAGAAATGGTTCTCGGACTGCTTACGCGGCTTTCAGTTATACAAAGAGGACTTGTAAATTATGGCAAGACTGGTTCATTATGCAGAGTTGGATGGTGTTACCATTCATGTTTCAAACACATATGCTTCATAAAATGGTCCACCTTAATTTGAAAAAGGTATGACTTGCAATTATGTCAGCCACATACATTTATTTGCAGACAATTCATATTGATCATAACCCAACCTTACGATGACCTTGAGGAAAGGTAGTCTGTGACGAGTATAGATATTGGGATCAATACCGGAGTGCAATCGACTGCACCTAGTTACTGATACATGATGTATAAAGGTACACTATTTTCAGAAACAAAGATAATAACAGCTCATTCAGTCAACTCTTTGTAAAGGTTTAATATTGATACATGTAGTTATAATGACATCCTAGGGCATTTTCAAATGGTGGAAAACAATAGGGTGCAGAGTCGCTGAGCACGTCAAGTAGGAAGAATCATTACTTTCCAACTCCAAATAAGAAATTCCGGGATATTTATGTCAACATTGCTGAGAACTAGGGTACTCTCTAAGCCGTGCAGAGAGCCCACGATTCCAACTGCTGCTTTGCTTCAGTTTTCTTCTCAACGTGCCAGGTCTAGTGAAGCGAAGCACCCCATTACGCGGGAACAAAGCCTCCAGGACCACACATTGTACGTTAGTACTACCCTCTCTTGCACATTTGCCATGGAATTAGCTTGCCTATCCACAGGTATAACCAACTGTAATCATGAGGAAGAGAGCATTTGGTCTCAGCACATCTGCTCCACGTTGATGCATTCCCCTCCGCTATGGAAAGTTAAAAGAAAGGATGTTAACAAAAATTTCCCCCAATTGTTCCTTTCTCTTTGCTGGGAATTCCACAGAGTGAGCACTTGGCAAGTTATGCAGAACCTAAGTAAATAGAGTCCATTGGCAAAATGGTAACAGGTTGTGCAGCTTAATTGGAGGAGAGAAGTTCAGGAGCCAACCCGGTGTCTGCTGCACCCAGTTGGTAAATTGTGCCTGTGGTGAGAACAGAGTGATTTTGCAGTAAGCTCATTTTGGGTAACTAGTCAGCCTGTTACTGCGAGCCAAGAAATATGCGGATTTGGTTTCAGTGTGTTTTTTTTTTTTTCTCCTTTTTTTTCAGTGTAAAATATATTTCTATATCTTGAGCTTTGTTTATCTTTTGCCAGTATGATTTTAGGAAATCGATGTCAGCACGCTGATATTGTCTTCCTAAGGGAGGGAAATACTAAGAGACATTTGTGGCTATTAAAACCTGCAAACAGAAGGAAAAGGCTCCTGTTCGCATGGATTCCACTGGAACGTTTTCCCTGAATGCTTAAGTTTCTAAATTGATCCCTGCAGTTAATCTCCTGGTCACATTTCTCAAGCCAGATGCTTTTTTCACACGGTCTTTCTGTTTTTCGTGCCGTCGTGTCATTTGCTCCCTCCTTTTGCCTCTTAGATGCTCACGAAGCTTTTTATTAATAAACCTGTGTTTTCAATACAGTACTACATCAATACACCTCTGAGTGGTTCCATTAGTCAGCATTCTGAAAAATCCTATGCTCTATTGAAGAGCTGTAAATCTCCATTATTGCTTCCCATAGCACAAATAAAGGACACCTTCTTACCTCCCTGGCATCCTCTGCTAATTTTTAAGGGTGAATGCATACGCTGGCACAGGCGCTTTGAGGTGCTGAACTTTGTGGGTTTTTTTTTTTTTTTTGGCTGCATTGGATCTTCGTTGCTGTGCGCAGGCTTTCTCTAGTTGAGTGCGGGGGCTACTCTTCCTTGCGGCGCGTGGGCTTCTCATTGCGGTGGCTTCTCTTGTTGCAGAGCACAGGCTCTAGGCGCGCGGGCTTCCATAGTTGTAGCACGTGGGCTCAGTAGCTGTGGCTTGCGGACTCTAAAGCATAGGCTCAGTAGTTGTGGCGCACCGGCTTAGTTGCTCCGTGGCACGTGGGATCTTCCCGGACCACGGCTTGAACCCATGTCCCCTGCACTGGCAGGCAGTTTCTTAACCACTGCACTACCGGGGAAGCCCTGAACTTTGTGTTTATGTGCCTGGGGAGCTTCACTGCCACTGAAGACACCCTGAAACACCTATAATCAAAGAACATGCTAATTTAAGGTAATAAGAACCAATTTACTTCAAGTCGCTTCAGCCTTCCCTTTTTCTGAAACCTCTCACTAATCTAGTGGGACAGGCGAATTCTGGACTTCAGAATTTTCCGTTCTGGAGCTGTGTTATTTGACTGCAATGTGTTATTAACGGACACTAAGAAAATATAAGTAATTAGAGCGATAAGAAAGATTTTTGTATACATCAGACGAAAGGAGTAGAACCACCTTTAGTACTAACTAAAAAATTTTGGATGTTTACTACCTAAGACCAGGGTGACAATTACATTTCTGCAAGGCTGTAAGAAAGGATTTGGTCAGTAAAAGGTGTGGCTTCTTTCTACTCTTATGATTTTCCCAAGAGAAAGCACAGTGGAAGTTAGAAGAAGGGCGAGCTTGTGCAGTGCGGGATGGCAGCTGGGAGGACTGTCTGAAACTGGCTTTGCCTCTCAGTCTGGGTTTCCTCGAAGGGTCCCTTTGAAAGCTACAGGTGCTATATATTTGACAAGAGGAAACTAATTTTTCATAGCACTAAAGGTGCTTTTCGTAAAGCGGATTTAGGAATCCTAAGAAAAAAAATTGTAGTAATATCTCAGAAATCCCTGATCACTCTGGGACCAGTCACTTTATATCTGGCATCCTCAGCTCACTTCGTTACAGGTTTCCTTGTTTGAGGGATACCACAAGCAACTCTATTGAGAGTTTCAGATGGTCCTGCTTTGCCCGTATCTGCTGCCTTGCCTCTGGGCTCTGACCAGGGCCCTTCCTGCCTGCCTAGATGCTAACTAACTCATTAGGGTCATAGGACTATACCTTGCTCCAGATCGATTTTTGCTGCCAACCTTCTACTTTAATTTCACTTTTGGTTGGTATCTCCATTGAGAGCAGGGAGCATTCAGCTGTGGCCAGGGTTCTGTGAGTTTCCTAGCACCCAGCTGCTCTCTGCTGACTCTACCTGGGCTAATCCACCCAAGCTGGTCTCTGGCCTGCTTCTTTGATTGATCGTGTACCGTCCTTAGCTAAAATTTATCTTCAAGATTCCATTTCAGTTATATGTGTCCCTCTGCCTCTTCTCAGTAACTTCTATGGTCCTTGGGGTGCTAGGGCCTATCGTAGTGGGTCGTTCCACGTGGGTCTGCCTTGCTGGGCAGCATCCTTGCTCCAGATTGTTCCTCGGAGCCCACGTCTCCATTAAAACTCCAATATTTCATTTAGTTGGAGTGATTCTATATGTTGGATTGCCTAATGAGGAATCCTCGATGGACAAATGGATTATTCTATTGGATCTAAATGATATTTACATTTTAATAGGAATGCTGAGAAACCTCAAAGATTTACTCAACATTGAGGGGGTGGAGAAAGGAGATTATTTTAAGACTTTTGCATCTTTTAGTAGCAGTCCTCGAATGCCACTCTAGTCCAGCTCTGTGTAAGGTCAGTCACTGGCACGATACCCCAGTAGGTCTACACATGCCACCGTAACCTGTGTTAAGAACAGCAGCAGAAGAAGACAGTGGAGCGGATTTTAACTGAAGGTCACAGACGGGCATTCCACACACATGACGTTTAATTTAGACCCTGAACCTCCCTGGATTCCCACTAATACCTACGTTCAACAATTTCTACTTGCTGGAGGTGTGTCGTGAATTGTACCTTCTGGTAATTCAGTATCATTATAAGTAAATGGATTTCCTTTGCTGGGGGCCCTTCACTCTGACAGGGACAAATCATCCTCGGTGAGAGACAGAAGAAACTGAGGAGAGGTAAACTCTCAATTACTCTGCTCACTCCAGCCTTGCCAAGCAAGTAGGAACACCAAGCTGACGTGATTATTTTTCTAGGACTCAACGGCTTCAGTCCTTCGATAACCCTGGATTCTGGGGCTGGAATCTCAAATGCTTTAAGACACACAGAATTTTTTTTTAAGGCAGATTTCCCATTTATCACTAAATAAAATTGCCCTCTGAAGAAGAATACCTTAGGTAGATTTTCTGCTAGGTTCTACCTGATGAAAAAAAAACAAAAAACCTTATACACATTCAAAGAAGACTGCAAAATTGCAAAAGCAATAGTACTTTTCCATATTAATTAACTTTGAATTACAGCCGCACTCTTAAATAAGTGCATATGACATTCATGGTAATGTTAAATTAATTCTTTATGATCAGTACTATTGCAATCAATACTAAATGAATTCGTAATGATAAGATACTTAAAATAAAGTGTTACCACAAAAACAATAAAAAAGACCATCATTATCCAAGCTATAGCACACTAATAAAGTATTAGCTCAGTAAGCTGGTGCTATCCATGACAATCAATGGCAGATACTTAATTTATTTCTGCTTGCCCATGTCTTGCTTTTCCTGTAAGGGCTGTGTAAAAGCATAGTCTTTTGATTGTACTGTAAATTATACAGCGAGGAAGAGCTACAGTACTCTTATTATTAAATAATTTTGCTGGAGCATTTACTTTACATGTCACCTCTCTGCCAAAGAGTTCCTTTTTTGCCTCTATGTCCTCCTCATGAGTCATGTAATTTTTTTTCTTTTCTTTCTTTTTTAATGTCCCCCTCTCCACGCTTTCTTTCATAGATGAGGATATTTGCAAGGTGCATGGGGCAAAAATCTTGAAAATGGCTTTACTGGTCGCTACACTTTGACTTTTTCATTTTAATGCTGCCAAAAGACATTGTAAGGGTAGGAATTAATGGCTATATCACATCTGACCTTTACTATTCAACAAAGAATCAATCAATTATGAAGTTAAGAAGCAAGAAAGATCTTCTGTACTTCCTCCCTCCTCCCCTTCCTCCTTCCTTCCTTCCTTCCCTTTCTTTCTTTCTTTCTCCCTTCCTTCTATTATAAGAACTATTTTGAGTATCTCCATATGTCAGATATATGCTGGGTCTTGGAAATACAGACAGAAAAAAACATAGTCCTTACCTTCTAGTTTAGGTAGAGTCATGGAACAGGTACTGGGCTTGGTATCAGATCTGGGCCAAATCTTAGCGCTTTCACTTTCTTCACTGTTTGATCTTAGGCATTATGACAGAGACTAATTCCATTTCAAATTCCTCTTTCTTGGGACCATGAAAGGCTATACGTCCCAGCAACTTTGCATTTAAATAGGATTGTATGACTAGTTCAGGTCAATTAATTATAGGTAGAAATTGTGTGTGTTACTTCTGGATGAAGTCAATGAAACACTCCTATGTAATTCTCCAGTTCTCTCCTTCCCAACCTATAAGACGACCTCATGTTGAGGTGGTACAACCACAAAATGGAAGCTACCTGGAAACTAACTAGAGCCTTTGTAAAGAGAAAAGCTGCTATGGAGAGGTACCCAACTTGTGGGTGACTTTGTGTGATGGACACACAAATTGTGTTTGCTTCTTTTGTAATTGTTTGCTACTGTAGCATAACCTAAACTATCCTAACCAACACAGGCATGTAACCTCTCTGAGCATCTGTTTCTTCACCACAACACAGGAACAATATATTTCTTACCTGCATAATGAAGTTACTGAGAAAATCAAATAAGATAGTTAACACACAACACACAAACTATTTCAGTAAGAATTATGCACTGGTTGGCCTTGTCTACTCTTAGATTCCAAAATTATAAATCAAATAATTTCATAAGATCCATTTGGCCCTGGTATAAGACTCTCACAGCACCAGGAAATGTTGTTTAACTAAAGATTTTATAAAAACAAAGTGGTCTGTTGAAGATGATGAAAACTCACTCTCTGTAATGGGAGTTATATGTAAATTACCACCACTGTGGGCAATGATATCTGTCTTCCATTTTTCTTCCTCAGGGCCTGATGATACTGTTATACGCTGTCCTGATCTGGAGCTTCATGAGCGAGTTCCATATTCTCTACCTCATAGTCTGCACCAAGATGTCCAATATTTACTTAAAAGCTTTTGTTGCTAAGCTTAGATTTTGTTCGTGCACTTACTGAAACTACAGACTTTATTTGCCAAGATTTTAAACATCTATTTTAATGGGAAGTTTTGCTTCCTTCTAATAGTCTCTGCATATTTAAGTTCTGTCTGTGTTTTCTGCCTACCTACCCTGAGAGCTGGGTCGTGTTCTCTTTGTTGGCTTTCTCCTCTCCATGAAAACTAAAATTCCATCCAGGTACAAAATGGGATTTTAAAGCTCTCTTGATGGAAGAATTGCTTTTGTCTGTATTCAAAACTCAAAACTGAGCCACTGCCCCACCTCCCGCCCTATAAGACCAGACAGCTTTGAAAGTGGCATCTTGAATTGTACTGTTGAAATCTCCACAGTTTAGTTAGAAGCCCTATTTAATCAGCCCAAATTTAAATCAGAATTATCATATTAAATCAGTATTATTATAGAATTAACTGAGGATATGTGAATTCATTCAGTCATATAGTCGTTCATTCATTCAATAGACGTTTCTTGAATACCTACTGTGTGCCAGGCACTCTTCTAGGCACTGAGCAATGCAATGGTGAACAGTCATTTGTGTCTCTGATGTCATTAAGTTTATATTCAAGGAGTAGGGAGCAGATGGTAAACACTAAACACAGGATAGCTTCAGATGATAAAAAGTACAGTGCATGGTAGAGAGACACTGAACATAGAGTGGGTGGCTATTTCAGAAAGGGTAGTTAGAAAACAAGTATCATCACTGAGTACGTGATGATATTTGGCTTTAACCTGAAAGGTGAGAGCAGAACTATTTCTTCTTATTAGTTACTGTAGGCATCATGCCTATGGTTAGGAGTTTTTCAAGGGCTCATGAAAGTATTTTAGACCTGAAGAATGTTATTGGCGTTAATTTAGGAAAAGAGTACTGCAAAACTGAAATCAACATTACTTATTTAAATGCATACAAAATGTCTATTGTAACTAATCAACTATAACTCAACTGTTCTCATTTTCTATAAATTCCATTTAATGTGAGTATATTTTAATATATTTGATCTGATATGCTTAGAACCCACAAAAATCTCCTTGGCTGAGAAAGAGCTAGCTGTATGAGGATCTTGGGGAGGAATATCACAGGCAGAGAATGTCTTGAAACAGAAGTGTATTTGATATGATTGAGGAAGAGAAAGGAAGATTTGGCTAGAAAATAGTGAGTGAGGGAGAGTAGTATATGAGATGAGATTGGAAACAGATAGTTTCCAGATTGTGAAAGTTTTATGCAGGGTAAAGAAAATGGAGAATACTGCTTCTCAGCACACTCTTTTTTTTTTTTTTTTCTGGTTCAGTGTTGTGGGTGTGAACATGTGTGTGTGAGCACTTCTTTCTTTTTTCACACGTATTTGTGTTTGAGAAGTTGTTAAGCAAGGGATGAAGGATATTAGTTGTTTTCTTATGTGCTCTGGCTGTTCCTCTACATAGATTATTGCCTTGATGCCTTCACTCATATTCTTAGACCCAAATATTCTACTGTATTTCCACGTATTTACCATTCATAGACCAAACAAGACCATCCCATAGACTAACTGACTTTATGGTGGTAGATTCTTGACTTTCGGACTGAGCCCCAATTATATTTGTCTTGTTTTGTTTTATCTCATGTCAACATGGCTGGTTCCCAGACTTCAGGGAGGGTTTCGAAGTCACGGGGAGCCCATAGGGAATTTGGACAGCCATCAAATGGAGGAGCCAGCCACCTCTTCTTGCCTTGTCATGGGACCAATCTTTCACTCCAGAGCGTAAGCTCCGTGCGTTTGCTCCAAGTGCTGTGTCATTCACACTTATTTTATGATAATGTCCAGTTACCACTGAATATGAAAAATATCTTAAAATAATTGCTTTATCAGGTATGGCTCCAAGCTTTCTTTTATGCCATTTGGGGGAGGAGGCTGGGGCGATTTAGTGCTTTGCCTGCCAAGTCACAAAACATCTTTGCTGCTTTCTTTTTCCCTTCAATTGTCATTGAAAATAACTAGTCATAATGCCTTTGTAAGCCCCGCCTGGCCTCAGCTCTGCGTAAATCGTGCTCCCAAACAGGGCCCCTTGCTTTAGAGGTCCCATTGTGGCAGTGATTTAGGTAGAGGCGGGATCATGAATAAAGAACACTCACCCTCTCCTTCAGAGGCAGGGCGAGAGAGAGCCCGGGAGAGCCCTTCCCAAACATCTCTTTTCAGCACCACTATTTGGCTAAGAGCTTTAATTTCATTAGACAAATGGGGGCTGGGTTTTTCCATGCATCTCAGCCTCCTTTTAATGTGTAAATTACATAGGATTTGCCACTCATTACAATGGTGATATGATTATTGGCCTCAAACAGACCACACTGCACCGGGCCCCCAGTGATAGGCCAGCTAAGAAATGGCATGTGTGGGAAAAATTGGATAGCACATGTTTTCTGATCACCAGCCCTCAAGAGAATTGAATTCACAAACGTGAGGCTCCACTTCGTTTACTTCAAGCAAAGTTGACTTCTGGGTGGAGGTGACATCATGGTAGGGAATGAGGTCGTTATGGGATGAGAGCTGCCTGGGGCCAGAAACAGGGGCCCAGGGGAAAGCTTTTGGGATTTGGAGGTGGAAGGCACAGCCTTGGCTGGGTTTTTTTTTGTTTTTGTTTTTTTTGGTATGCGGGCTTCTCACCGCTGTGGCCTCTCCGGTTGCGGTTGCGGAGCACAGGCTCCGGACGCGCAGGCTCAGAGGCCATGGCTCACGGGCCCAGCCGCTCCTCTGCACGTGGGATCTTCCCGGACCGGGGCATGAACCCGTGTTTCCTGCATCGGCAGGTGGACTCTCAACCACTGCGCCACCAGGGAAGCCCGCCTTGGCTGTTTTTTTAAAAATTAATTAATTTTCGGCTGCGTTGGGTCTTCATTGCTGCGCGCGGGCTTTCTCTAGTTGCAGCGAGTGGGGGCTACTCTTCCTTGCGGTGCGCCAGTCTCATTGCGGTGGCTTCTCTTGTTGCTGAGCACGGGCTCTAGGTGTGTGGGCGTCAGTAGTCGTGCCTTGCAGGCTTCTGTAGTCGTGGCACGCGGGCTTCAGTAGTTGTGGCTCATGGGCTCTAGAGCGCAGGCTCAGTAGTTATGGCTCACGGGCTTAGTTGCTCTGCGGCATGTGGGATCTTCCCAGACCAGGGATGGAACCTGTGTCCCCTGCACTGGCAGGTGGATTCTTAACCACTGAGCCACAAGGGAAGTCCTTGGCTGCTTGACTGAAGACAAGTCACTCAATTCCTCTGAACCTGTTTCCCTGTTCACAAAATGGGGATCATAAAGTCCCTGCAATACCTGCAGTTTACTAAAGAGCATCATTTTTATGAAGCTCTGCTACATAGGACTCTGCTAGGGAATATCACCCCCACTGTCTCACTCATTCTTTATAGTAACCCTCAGAGGCGGCTCTGGCTAAGCACTTTAAGGAAAGTTAAATAAGCCAGTGCAGCCTCTCGCCCTAAATGCTCTGTGGGCATGGAGTTTTGTGAGAAAGTTTACAGCTTGGAAAATGCTACAGAGTATGTCCGCTCCTCCTTGACATGTTGGTAGCAACCTGCAGTGCATGTTAGCACACCTAAAGGCCCTGAGAAGCTTCTTATGAAAATGTTTTTTGCTTGTTTGATTTGTTTTCTAATCCAGAATTTCTGACGAGACCACCTTCCCTCCTCTCCCACCCTAGCAAATGTGTCAACCCAACTGCCCAGGACTTAAGTCTTCCATAGAGGCAGTGACACCAGGGCTCATTACTGACTTAAGAATGAAGAGGTAGTAGAAAATCCACGGGTCTCTGTTAGAAGAATACCCTCTGCTTGGAAGAAGCTGGCAGAAAAAGACACTTTCAAGACCAAATACTCTGTGAGTTCATAACCATGATGGGAAGCTCATCCTGGCAGAACTAGGCCACTATTTGGGCATAGTGGGGGAGGAATTTATTGTCCCCTCCACCCAAAGGAAAATTTGTTCTAAAAGGATGGACTACAGGACACTGTTTCTACTTTCTCCCATTCATTTATTCACTTTGTAATTTTTTATAAAGCCCAATATATCCCCCATCTATGATCTATATTATGCCAGAAATTTAGACATTCAGCTACACAAGACTCCCTACTAATCCAAACTTAAGCACTGCTATTTCACTAATGGCTTTTAACACCACCATCTTTTTCAGAGTCCATTCCTCAGAACACTAGGTCAGAAAGAAGATTGTAAATGTTCCTGAAAGATCCAGTACATAGGCATATTTGCTGGGGGAAGGGATTTCATTGGGAATTCTGGGTTAATAAGCAAATGAAATGTTTTGTTTTGTTTTGTTTTTTTAGTACAGGACATCTCAGTGCTTTGAATGTGCATGGTGATTCTCTAAGAGTGTGATGAGGCTAGGTGAGTGGTGATAGCCTGTAACATCTTCCAAGCTATATAGTTAGCCAGAGAATTCTTTGTCCGTGGAGCAAGTTTTGGTAGCAATGGCAACCTCTGAGAGTTCTTGTAAGAAACAAATGAGATATGTTGATAATATTGCCTAGCACAATACACACGTGGTAGAGATTCAGTAGACGATGTTCTCTGACAGCTATAGGATTCGGGCAGGTCTTAGTCTCTTTACCTACCTTTAAGTGTGCTTTGTTTTCTAATCTAACTGTGACCTGGGCTGGTTCCTCGATCCTGGTTCCCTTTGTTGTTCCCCTCTGGGAATAGAAGCCAGCTTATCTCCCACCCAGTACTTCTCCTTTCCCCAGATACTGCCAGAGGACTGGAGCTGGACTATATCTAGTATTTTGTCCATTGACCTCTTTGAATAACAGCTCAGGCACTGCTAGATGCTGAGAAGGACTTTCCCCCAGAAAATGTGCTGCCCTGTCTCACATTTTGATCAGAAATTTCAGATGTTCATGCAGGCTTGGACTGGTCTTGGGTTTACTCTCTCTCCATGGACTGTACAGAATGCCCAGCTGCTACCTCTCCACTCTTGGTTCACTCCATCCTCCACATTGAGAGCTCCCAGTTTGCTACATGGCCAGGTCTTTGTGGACTTGGATTATCTTAGAAATGTTCTAGAACTATACCTTATTTACAATAGTAACTTTGTGCCTGCTGTAATGCAGTGGGAGGTGGCAGGACACAGCTAGAACTCTCTAGAACTACTGGATGATTCTCTTTCTGCTCTGCTAAATGCAGTTGATTCTCTTCTACTTAATTCCCTGTTTGCTTCCTAGAAACAAAAGATGACTCGTGCAGAGCTGTAACTTTGATCATTTTATGAATACTAAGATAACTAAGTGCCATTTTCACCAAGTTTCCGTATTAGGGAGAATAAATCCTATAAATCTCACTCTTTTGAGTGACTCATGTCTAAAATCATGGTTGCTTCAATAAGACTTGGGCTAAAGTCATTTGCAGGTGAGCTCTGAATACCAGACTTACTGCCAGGAGAAAATAGCTTTTGACCAAGAGTCTTCCTGAGAAAACTTACTTCCCTGCCTCCAATGCTTCTAGCAATGATCCCAGGGAAAATTTCAGGATGGAGCCACTTCAATGACACCTGGAACTAAGGGCTGGATGCTGGAGGGGTGTTATCTATGGTTGGCCTGTAGGCTTCTCCCTAAGGTGGGGTTTCTTACAGATCAATCTCACATTCACTGGCTTGACCATAATCCTGCCCACTGAGGGTTACCATGGTTTCTGGGAGCTCTGAACCCCATCTGGATGGAGTTGGCATCACTCCCCAACAGCAGATGTCAAGGATAAATACATGAATATTTGGATTGCTATGCTGAGGCCAGTTCGAGGAACAGGATACCAGGGGAACAAACCTGGGGGGTGGCAATAAAATCACTAGAGGTTGCTTAGCATGGTTAATACATGGAGCATCAGAGAAAGTGACCCTCTGAATTTCAAACAACTCAAGTTCCAAAATCTGAAGAAATGGGATATGAGGATAAGAGGATTAACGCATTGAGATTTGAGCAGTTCTTTATATACTCTGGCCAGGAGATCTCCCAATTTCATTTCTGTATCCAAACACTATACAAACAATTAGGTTTATTTCAGGTAGAAGAATGATGGTGCTCATAACTGGAGGGACAGAGAAAGGATCCCCTCCTCATCTGAATACAACATAAATGTTGATAATTTATTCATATTCCCTTAAAGTATTTGTGACAAAGGACGTGGTTAAAAGCCATGGAACAAAACACAGCTAAATGACCTCCTCAGAGAGTAAGCCTATAACCTTGCTCTTAACTTGTACAGAATCACACTAAGAGCAACAATTGAGCTTTTCCTATCTGCATTCTGAAAATTTCAGTGATTGTCAACTGTCAAGCAAAGGCTTCATTCTGTGCCCTAAACTACTGATGCCATTTTATAAATTCTTCATCAAAAGCTTTGAGGGAAATTACATTACATAACGCAAAATATTTTTATTTCATTATCTTTCCCGAGATCAATGAGTTTCACTTTCAATCTTACTACATTCTGGACTGCTGCAGATGGTGTAGGTGGCAAACGTTACACATTTGGTAAGAAAACATCATGGATATAAATACCCTTGTCTTTTTTCCTCAGATCAGTGGAGAGCTTTAAGAACAGGATAAATACCCATCTGCCTGGAAAATTGCCTGGAGGCAGGATGATGGACTAGATGTCTTACTTAGATTCCTTCCAACCCTCTGATTCAGAGCTCTTCACTGTTGCCAGCAGAGCTAGTTCTGGTGGGATACATCCAGGACTGCAGACCCTTCTGCCTGTGTGCATAAGGCCAGAGCCTGAAGATTTTTCACTGAGAGTAGCTAAGAACAAGCTCTCCTTTTGATCTCCTCAGAAATATGCTGCTTCTGAAATGCTCTCTGCTCTATGGACTTCACTTGAAGGTGTGGGGCTCTAGTAAATGATGAACGAATGACTGTGAATAGATTTTGTTGGAGGTGGGGAGTCACCCTTGCAGGGGTCCAGGCATCTTTGTGATGTATGTGCATTTAAGGGGCGTGGCATGGAGCCTAAAGATTTTACCTAAGCTCACCTACCAGGTGATGGCATATTGGTCGTTATAGCTAACTGTTGATGGTACTCCTCCCTGTGCAGGTGCAATGTGGTGTTACAATGGAAGTTGGGAGCCTCAGTCATGGCTAAAATATTCTCATTTACAATCCTAATGAGCAAAGAGACAGCAGTATGCTTTTGGGTTGATTTATACATGTACGTGCATGTTTATTTTTGTTTTTATTTAATTTTCAAAGCAAGCCATACTCTCCTTAAAACATTTTTAAGCAAGCAGAAATGTATGAAGACTAAAACAAAAATAACCCTAAATTCCCCAACCCAGAAATAATCACTGTTGACAGTACAGCATACGGTCGACACGCAACACTTGTGAGTGGACATACTGAGCACTTGAAAAATTGATGTATGAACCCCTCCCACCATAGCATATAAGTTGCCCCTGAAAAATAGGGTAGATTACAATGGAAAATGTAAGAGTCTATTTCAGAGCACTTTAATTTTTCTTTAATTTTTCACTTCATGAGTAGTTTTTGCATTCTCTGGCATCCAAGCTAAAAAAGCTTCATGAGTTACTTTGTGTTACTTCCTGGGTAGGGAAACTATGAACCCATTTATCAGGTGCCCGACTTCCACCAGCACCATCACTCCATTACTGTTCTAGACATGCTACACCCTTTCCATTTCCATTATCAGCACTAACGGCTGATTTCTATCCAAACCCATCACCCTTTCTTTTCGAGAATTTTTGAAAAAGAAATAGTGTTTTCCTTTAAATAATTTAAATCACTTTGCAGAGTGTTACTTGATTTGTAACAATAACATCATTTTGAGAAGTGGCTGCTGGTTGGCTGCCCAATTATATTTGTACTCTATGTAAATTGACACCTCCACACTGGTGCAGTACACTTAATATTTCAAATTCATACATTGGCAATATAACTAATTTATATGTTTCATGGACTTTGAATTGCTCACGATTAGAAAAATTGCATATGCATATGTTAGAATTTTACTATTTTTCTCCCTCGACTTTCTGTGTGTGTGTGTTGGTGTGCCTGTGTGTACAGTGTAGGTATAGTTGCTGCATGTTAGATTTTCTTTTACTTAAAAACTCTCAGTGGAAGATTTTTTCCAGTTTGTTATTAATATCAATTATTTTATTTTTGATTGATTGATTGATTGTATGTTGTTTGTCTCACCCACCAAAAATAGACACATCATAAGAACAGGAAACTTTTTGTGTGCTGTTCATTGTTATATCCCCAGCATCTAGAATAACTCCTAGCACATAATAGGTGCTCAATAAACATTAGTTTATTGAATAAATCGCTGACTAAAATATTCACTGGATGTACAATTATTGACTGCTTAATGTTTCCTAATAAATTTGTAGCCAAAGCTTATTAAATATCTTTTTGTTGTTGACATTAATACTACATAGTATTTTTATTATCACAACCAGTGTTCTGAGGAACAAATATCTTGGCCACTAGTTTTGATTTTTCTTCAAGAATAGATTCTAGCAGTGGAATTACTAGGTCAAATCATAAGAATTATGTGAAGTTCTTACAGCTTAATATATTTTGCCGATTTTCCCCCTCAGAACACTAGTATAAATTTTATTCTCACAAGCAATGAATGAAAAATGTACATCTTATCACATCCTTGCTTTATGGAGTGATTTTTCAACTTTCTCAATTATGGAATTCAAAGGAATTCCATTTGTATCATGGACATTAGATTAGTCAAGATATCTCTAGTTGCCGTAACAAAAACTCCCAAATCTCAAAGCAGTAAAAGTTTTTCTCCAGTTCATGGCATAGTCTGACATAGCTCGAGTGACTCTTCTGGGCAGCTATTCTCCAAGCTGGGACCTGGGGACTTGGGGATTTGAACTCCTTTAATCTACCACCACTGAGTATTTCACTTCAAGATGAGGGTGTGTGTGTGTGTGTGTGTGTGTGTGTGTGTGTGTGTGTGTGTGAGAGAGAGAGAGAGAGAGAGAGAGAGAGAGAAAGAGAGAGAGAGAGAGAGAGAGAAATAGTGAGAGAGAGACCAAGTGGGGTGTTTTATGACCTGGCTAGAAGTGGAATATATAATTCTGCCCACATCCCATTGGCCAGAACCCAGTCATGTGGTCCTACTCAGATGCAAGAGCAGTTGGGAAACAGAGTCTTCCTGAATATCTGGTCAACAAATGCACCCTATCTTGAAACATTCTAAAAGTACCTTCTTTCAATTGTTAGATTGCTGAAGAGTGTAGGGTGTCAGTTAGTAGATCTGATGCCCCCAATTCTGATCAAATGGTCTACACACTCCATTTCCTATGCCATTGGCCAGCCCTTGGCCCAGCAGTATTCGCAAAATAAAGACAAACAAATAGAACAAGCACCAGTCTTGTCAAGAATGTTGTTGCTTGTCCTGCAATTGAGGAGGAATGCTTCTCCATTTACCCACCTTTAGACTTCGCTTTTGATGTCCTGGAATGATTCCAACTTGCATAATTGTATTCTGTTGATCTAAAATTCCCCTGTAGTTTCCTTTGGATGAGCTAGCCTTCATTTCCCCCTCTACACATTGTAGCATAGTGTTACTGGCACCCAGTGATCAGTGATCACTCTCTTCCACAAAGAAGCTGGTCACATTTCACCACCAGGAAAGGGACCCCTGGGTAAATATACAGAATCTGCAGGTTTCCTTGGTTCCTTAAGCATAGAAAACATACATTTAATGGATTAGTAAAAATAGTGACTTAAAACTCTAGGTGTTGGAAGAAATTAGTTATCTTCTATTGTGTTATGAATTTAACTCTAGAAATTAAAAAAAGAAATTATCTTTGCA
>NW_020173124.1:3194587-3220538 GCF_003031525.2 Neophocaena asiaeorientalis asiaeorientalis | reverse complement strand
CACGAACCCGTGTCCCCTGCATTGGCAGGCGGACCCTCAACCACTGCGCCACCAGGGAAGCCCCAAGTAGTATATTTTGATCCAGGAAATAACACTGTACATTTTCTGTTGCTAAATATGAGATAGTATGATATCTTGAATAATATCTATGGGATCTAAACTATGGTATTCCCATAGCAATATGTTTGCCTCTATCCAAAATTATAAACTCTTGCTCTCATGGACTTCAATGAATAGAATCAACATTTAGAGAACTACTCTTTTTTTTTCCTCTCAGGAATATTCATTTTACTAAGCAGTCTACCTTAACCCCAATTAAATGTTTATGTGTGCTAAAATTGTAAGGGACAGTATTAATTTTCATCCAGAAATGAAGTATTGCTTGGTGGTGGGCGATTCTGTTAAAAACTGAAGGTCAGTTTACAATTAAATGGTCTTTTAACAAAGTATCAGAATAATGTAATGCTCATTGGGGTGATGAAAGCAGGAAAAAATATGGCTGTTGAGAAGTTATTAAGGTTGATCTTGAAACTTGTAGAGATCTTTTATTTTTGTCTAAAACAATATTTTTTTAAAAATACAGGCTTATTTCTGATTTATGAATTTCAAAGCTCCCATAGCCAAAGGAGGGAGATTTTCTAACAGTAGGGGGTTATCCTATTAAAATTCATCATGATTCTCTTTACTGAAAGAAGTAAACAAGAATCAATTTTCTTTAGTTAAGAAGTTGGCTGAGATGCAAGTTGATCCGGGTCAGACTTGATAGATTCATACGAAATGTTTACAAAATAATTCAGAATCAGAATCTACAATTTACCGGGAATTCTTACCCTTTTCTTTTTCTCGAGCAGGGGGAGACCGTGAGAGGAACTCTGTGTTAGGGAAGAGAAGGAAAGCCCCCTAGCACACTCAAAAGGCTTTTATAGCTTTTAATTTTGCTAAGCCACTGATACATGGAAGATGCCTAGTACTGTAATTATCTGGCTAGATAGATGTAATTGTATCTATCAAACTAAATAGAACACTGTCAGATGACAGCCAAGATTGGATTGTCTTTAAGGGTCAGGCAGAAGCCTAGAGTGACCTCACTCCTCCCTTCTCACCAGGCCTGCTTTCTTAGTCTTTGATGGGGACCCATTTTGCTAACCATCCAAAAGCATATACAGTAACACTGTCTTTTGCTCTATGCCAACAGCCTCCCTAGAGAGCACGCTCAGTTTCCTTGTGCCCAGGGGATTAAGCCTGCCCAGGCTTCCCTTGTATTTGAAATGTATGATATTGATATCAGTGCTTAGGGAGAATCAGGCCTCTGCAATGAACAGATCACGCCTGGCTCCATGAAGTCTACATTGCATGGAGAGATGTATAGGCTGGGTGGACAGAGGCCAAGTCAGGCTTTTGCTCTGGAAAGCAAGTGTTAGGTAATGAATTAAAGAGTTTGTTTCCTGGCCTGGTCCTTAATATTCAGGACATTTTCATGGGATAGATAAATAGATTTGAAAACTTCGGAGTGGTTTTACATTTGGTGTATCAGCAGATCATGGCCATCTCGTAGGTGCAAGCTCGGCTATCAGCATTAATGCTTCTCTGTGATGCTGTCTTTAAAACCAGCATACACCCCCTCCCCCTTGCTCATTTATAAGCAGTTGGAATCTATTTTCATGGAGTTTCTCCAACCAGGATCATGTCCAAGCCATTTTTGGTTTTTTGAGCCATCCATACTATATTTACTGTGTTTAGTGAAAAGCTGGATTCTCCCCGTGCTAAGTAGCAAACCCATGATGGTTGCCACTTATATTCCACCAGTCCTGCTGCATTTAAGGGAAGAGACAAAACACACAGAAAGATGTGAGGTTATTAAGTGAGCTACTGCATTTCCTCATTCTGGGATGCGTTTTTGGTCATTCTTTGGTCACTTGCTGCCACGGAGGCTTACGGTTCCCACTGTTGGTAGTTCATGCTTCGGATGGGAACAAAGCTCGACTGGAAGCAGGTCTGCCTCATGCCTTTTAGCATAAAAATGCCGATACTTCTGCATATGCTGTGCGCTAAGCCAAACCAGGTTCACGCCCCTCTGCCTGGGCTTTTGGAAAAGAGTCCCAAATTGTCACATGTAAAAGGGACATTTCAGTGCTGATTTTTATTTCCATGAGATTAAAAGTGAAACATGTAACCACAAAGCTGGTTTATGTCATCCCCCTGTCGGAGCCAGTGGTCATGCCAAAAATTAGATATTTGATAGGTTTGTGAGAGAAACAGATGCAGAAGGATGCCATTCCCACAATTTAGACTCCTTATCTTTAAGCTAGAAAGAACATTCCAGATGAAGAAAATCTATTTTATTGGCTTTAAAAAATAACAAAGAAAATGTAGAAATAAAAAAATGCTAATTTAAAACTGATGTCATTCTTGGGGGCCTATAAACTGCAAATCAGTATTTCTAATTAAAAAAAAGTCATTCAAGATATGCTTACTTGATGTTTACATTTATGCTGCATTTTTACCTCAGCCTTGGTCTTATAATTGAGAGAAAATATCTATAAGATATATTCACATATAGTAAGTAGTATGTGAATATAGCAAGAAAAAAAAAAATAGAAAACCATAAACCTCCAAAAGGCTAAAACATCCAAAAAGTATTCTCTCAGCTTTTTTGGGGGAAGCATTTTGTGTCCCATTCTTTTTATTTAATTCTGCCAGCTGTCTGCTAAACAAATCTAGCCAGGTGGGGCTTACAGCCCATGACTAAAAAACCACTAGTGCAGCTGTCCAGCTTGCCCAGAGGAAGAATTCAGACAAATGGCAGGAACGAAAAGATTGTTTTGTTTTCAAGAAAGTAGCTACTGTACCTTCTTTGGGTTCAGCTTTTTTTTTTTTTTTTTTTTCTGTTTGCTTAAGTTAATCCATTACTTCCTAAGGTTTTATGGTAAAATAGAAAACTAGTATCACCCTTTAAAAATCTTTAGTGTATTTTTGTTATAATGAGTTTATTATGATTTTCCCTTAAATAAAGGCTGTCTTTTACATTGCAACCAGGTAGTGAGTTTTCCCTTTGTTTGTTTGTTTTTTTTTTTTTGAGAGTTACTGATTGCTAAATCTTTCTTTTCCTGTCTCTTAGGTGGGAACGTGTTATTAGTGAACTGCGACGGAACTTTATTTCTAAATATCTCAGAATTAGAGCTATTTAAAGGTGAAGGTTGGCATGGCTTATTCATGAGCAGAGAACAGAACAGGCTTCTTTGCACTGCATCATCGGTCGACCTCAACTGTGAATTTCCAGTCAGCAAATGGGCGCTTCATTTGGTGCGTCTGAGCAGAGGACGACAAGGGCTGCGCTAAAAATGATCACGTTGCCATATGATCTACAGCTCCATTGATGACAGATCAACGCGTAAACCACTCAGTTACTTTCCCCACTTCTTTGACATTTGTCAATTCAGTAAATCTCAACGTTTTCATCCATCCTGCCTAAAATTCTTATTATCTCATGAAAAAGGCTGATGGAGTTACAGCTGGTTTTGGCCTTTGGTCCTAGCACCTGTTCCAGAGATGTGACACTCATATGCAGGATTAGGACACGGCGCTGACTGTAGCCAGACTTTTGTAACCCTCCACAGGGAAGTTCTTAGGATGCCAGCGTACTGATGCCCTTCACAGAAGCACCCGGGAACTCAGCAATCTTTGACGTGCAAAGTGAGATATTACCACTTCCATTAGCCAGCTGTGATTTGTGTATAGGCTTAAAAGAGAATGAGACTGAAAGACACAGCAAGCCTTTTTTTTTTTTTTAGCAAGGGTACATATTCTACAAACTGGATGTTTCGCTAAAGCTCAGAGCAGATTTGGCAAACCAGATTTGGCTAGAACCAGGAGACTGACATACTCAGTTACCTTACTCTGCCGTTTATAGCGACACGAGGAAACAACGCCTGTAGTCTGAGCTGTACAGACCAAAATGGTGTCCAGAACAAGCAGACGAAACCGGATGACTGCTCAAGCAGCCTTTATTTCCTTTGGTTGTATAACAAGACAGGAGTGATATTGGCCTGGTTGTTCACAAACCAAAAAGAAAGAAGGCCAATTTTTCATGAGAAATTGAAGTGCGGATGCAGAACTACCCCTCACAGTTTGTTGTTATTTAATGAAGAAGGAGTAATGGGGGGGTTTTGGCAAAACTTGTATAGATGAGTAACAATAACGTATCACAAAAGAGTGATGATATTACTTAACCCTCAGAGGATTTACACACGTTAGAAGTGAATACACTGTGCAAAAAGTATTAACAAACCAGATTAAAAGAAGCAAAGCGTCCCCTCCTTTTCACTCTCCTTCCTAACCCTGAAGCCTTGGTCAGGTGCCCCTCATTTAACAGCATCCACCTTGGTCCTGAATTTATGCTTCCTTCTAGCATTTGGACTTAACTACTTTTGGACAGTGTGAGCCACCAACATATTGCCACTATAGTAACTTTGTGGTTAAGCAGGAACGAACCCCAAGAAAAAATTTACAAATATTAAAAGGCAGCTTCATTTGCTCTTAGCGTACTACACTGATGAGACGACAAATATCTGTTTAAGAGAGAATACTCTGAACACTAGACATGTGAGAAAGGGTGATTTGTGGGAAAAAATTAGAAAGGAAATCTCATAACATTTCCTCCTTTTCCTTTCTTCCTTTATGTATGCATGTGCGTGTGAATCTGTTTATATTTAAATTCTCTTTAAATACATCTTTAAATGTGGGCAAGAATTGCTTTATAATAGAGTGCAGACAAGCAAATCCATAGTACATACAATTTCTATATTTTCTCCATTTGAGAGTGGTGAATGGAGAGCCAAAAGAATAAATAATTGATACTTGTAGAAAGAGAAACATGTATCTGTGTTAGGCAAAGATCTTAGAAATCTTAATTTCTAACCATGTGGTGAGGATAAACTAATATGGAGATGGAAAAGTTTTCTCTAATGTTTTCTCCATTAACAAAAACATCTACAGTGGAACCAAAGATTTTCAGTACAAAGTAACTTTGTAATTAATAGGATGATTTTCTCTTACAGACATTCAGATATGGCACGTCCTTTTGTAAATAGTAATTTCACGAAGCAAATGCTCCTATAATACAGTTATGTTTACAGTTTGTTGTTTTACATCTGCATGGTAAAAGGGTGTCAAATATCTTCTTTAGTTTTATGTCTTCTTCTGCAGCATCCTAGGTTGTCCTTCTAAGACCTGTATCCTAGCTTCATGCAAGTGGGTTCCCTCTTTCTAGTTCTGTATCATTATCTCAGTCTTCCAATCTCTAGGATCATAAACTGGATTCGAATATTTAACCTTTAAACTATTTCTCCAGGAAAAAAAAACCCCACTGAATCTTTATCGTGTTTTGAAAATAATTTCTTCATAAAATAGTGGCATGTTCTTAGAAGTATTCAATCAAAACATACAACCAATGTGCCCTATTAATAGCAGATAAGATATAAATGTACAAATTCTATGAGTCAATGCTAGAGGTGCACAGACAGAAAGCTCTCGCAAGACTTCCATGCCATGCCCTCCTTTTGGCATTCATTTTGATTACAGCCCGGCAGACTAACAGCGTGTTTCTGTATCACACAGGTAGAAGTGAGCATTTGAGGCTCATTTAACAGTGTGAATTTTCTGAATGTATCACAGTTACACAAACACCTGAGCTTTCTGACATTTCGCTGATCCACTCTGAAAGTTCAGTGTGTTTAAGTAATTGCACTGGCAGTTGACTTAACTTCTATAATTTCTTCTCTTCTTTTTACTCTCTCTCCCTCCCTGCTTTCCTCCTCCCCTCCTTCTCTCCTTGTTCAGTTTTTGCTTCCCCTCCATTCTGTCTTATTTTCTCTTCTTTCATTTCCTTTTTTTCTTCTCTTATACTTTCCTTCCCCTTGTTGAATTTTTAAAATTGGTCTTTAAGCAAGGCTTTTCTTAACACCAATGGATGTCCAATTCTAGAAAGTTTTCATGTATTCACTAAAATGTGGAAAAATAAAGCTCCAACAATGCTGCATATCAAAGAGCAGTCACATTATTCTATAAAATCATATCTAATGATTTCATTTGCTATTGAACTTGTTTCCTGTCTCACAATAATTAAAAGAACTCCTACAAGCTTACACAGTCATGCTATTTGGGTTTAAGCAACCAACATGATGTATAGATTCGACTTCACACAGCAATTACTTATCGAGTCAGAATGGAGAGACAGACCTTCCCAAGTGTTCTCATGTTGTACTGTTTACAAGGCAGCCCTGTACTTCTGGTTTACAGCTCTGCTTAGATCCTGTTACAGTTATACTTAGATCTTTCTTTTGGTAAAATGAAATTTAATGAGAAGGAAAGTGTGCTTTCAGTTTGCATTTGCAGAAGGATTTCTAGTTAAACTTAGGGTATGTAAAACCACATTCACCCCAAAATAAGCAAAGGATTCATTCACAGAAAGAACAAAATGTTCCCACCTGAACCATAACAGAAGGAATTCTTTCTAAAATTTTTAGAGTGTATCAAACATTAAAAAAAATTTTTTTCTGAAGCCAACAAGCTTCCTACCTTTTGTGGAAGTCCACCTTAAGGTCGGTTACAACGCTGGTGCGCTGATCATTTGCAAATCCCACTGCTGCAACCAAGAAAGGGCGGGGCTCCCTCCTGAGACATCTGTGGACCAGAGGAGCTGGCAGGGACCGCTGAGCTTTCCATGGAAGTGAATGATCCGGGCCTGGCTGCAGGAACAGTCAACCCGAGGTAACTACTTCCACATATCAACACCTTGTCAGTGGTGGTCTGAAAGACACAGCAACTGCCAGAATGAAAGTACCTGCTTCAGGGGGAGCTAACCAGCAGCCCCGCCCTCCTCTACCATCAAATCCTTCATACAGAAGAGAGAAAGGAAGCCAAGTAGGAGAAAACGATAGTAATAAGGCAAATTAAGTGCTTCAATTATGGCAGTGGTTCGCTGTGGTTATTGGTATTTAGCTGCATAATGAATTTCTAAAAATTCAGATCACATATGATTATCCAACTTTAGAAGAATCAGTCTACCTGGGTCAGTGGTTGTAAATGCACCGTTGTGGCATGCACACCTGTGCTTCTTTGGGAGATGGTTCACAAGTAATTTGTGATTAATAATTGTTTTCAAAGGATTTACTTAAAAATAAATTTGATCAACTCTACTCCAATAAAAATTAATTAAAAAAATAAATTCGAGTACAATATTCGAAGTTATGCCTATAAGAATTTCATTCTCACTCACTGATATTCCCATTTGCATTCTTGAGTGAATGAGAAGAAGGTGGAGGTATAACTAACGTCCCAGGGATCGCATAAATCCTTAAAGGTCCATGCAACGGTGTCCCACGTGTGAATATCACTTGCCATGTGTTTTTCAGGGGAAAAAAGCACTAAATTCTGAGATCCATTGCATTAGGACTTGAGTTGTCCATGTTTAGTCTCATTATAATCATGACATAATAAAGAAAAAAAGGATGATTTTGTTAATCATCTAATAATAGTGATAGATGAGGCCTCAAAAAGATTGTGTAGTTGTTCTTTCTATGGGCTGGATCACAAGTAAACGTGCCCAGAATAGTCAGCAAAGGTGCACCCTCTGATGGTTTCAATTCAGACTCAGGAGTATAAAGTGCTGGAAAGTGCTATGATGATGAGGTCAAATTTATAACTGAACCTAAACTATGAAATCTGTGCATGGGCTCCTAAGAAGCAGTTGCTGTATTAAAGATGTATTATAAAAGAAGCTCCTTCTTGTTAAAATAAGCTCAATATCACTCTTGGGATAAGCAAGCCTTAGTTCCCTCGCTTTTGTTGAGGTTTGAAACATTTGAATTTTAGTGGCCATACCTAGCACCTGTAGAAATTGTGAGCTGATATTATTTTATATATTTATTGAGTTATTTGTTTTATGCTTGTCATCTTCTCTAGAAAGTAAACCCCATGAAGACAAGGACTTCATGTTTACATTTTTATCTGCGGCACCTACAACAGGATAACAACACCTGATATGCAGTAGACCATTAATAAACATGTGTTGAATAAGGAAAAAAAATCCCCTGCTTTTTCCCAGGAAAAGTCAGCATCACCGTCTCAGAACAGGGTGCCCCAATAGTTTTTTTTCACATCTTTTACAGAGCCGTGCAAGAGAGGTCGACTGATGTAGAAAAATCTGAGACCATTTTCTCTAGCCAACATGATCTTTCTGCTTTCTTGAATTATTTGGCAAAGGGAAAGCACAGGTTGAACTGTTTAGAAAAATTAAAGGATTCTTTTTTGCATTTTGAAGACCGGGGCTTTTACACATGGTTTCAAAGTGGATTGAGCACGTAAAGCTCAATGAAGACAGATCCTGCGAAAGCAAAGAAACCCTATCTGATGAGTGCCCCACGTGTGAACACACCACACCGTAACCATGTGGAAATAATAGCCTGTATTGGCAACAAAGGCTGCTATTTAATGAGACCAGTGCTATTGTTCTTGAAAGTCTAATTTGGTAAACATCTTACAGAGCTGATTCATCAGAACTGAAAATCCAATAATAAATCACCACTGTGATTTAGCACAAATGCTGGAATTCACATCACGAAGTATGCTACAGCATCAGCTGAAACTCAAACAGGTCGCTGAAAGGTGCATTTCATCAGCAAGCAATTTAATTCATATCAAAGGAATTTTACTCCTAGTGAGTGGCAACCGGCTACTTTTGAAAGCAGTTAACTGTTGGGGGAAATGAGTTGTTTTAGTTTCCCATAAAAAGGTAATAATCTATAATCCTGGATGCTTTAAAAGTCATTTCCTCAAATTCCATAGCAAACAATATGAAATAACAACCCAGTATCTTTGCATCTTAATCATGTTCTCGGTAATGAAGCCCTTCAGATAATTGGCACTGCTTCTGTAGTAGGCCAAACTTTCTTTCAAGTTACAAATACTCACAAAAGGTTTACATTATAAGGGGCTGCTTTGGAGATGCGCAGATTTAGTTTGTAAGTACAAAGTGAACATGCAAATTGCCTTATCTTGTGGGATTCACAAACAACCATCATTCAGATTGATTTAATACATGGCTTTTTATCTTTAAAAGTGTTAATTAGAAAATAGGGACAGTTCTCTGAACACTTAAGAGTAATAAATAGATCAAAACAGCATCCATGCTTCTGTGATGGAACTTCTGAAGGCTTTGTAAAGGGATTAATACAATTGTCAAAAAGACCACAGTATACATATTTAATAGTGTTACCAAGCTACAATTACATTTTCAGGACTTTATAATAAAGTTTTTCAAAATTTGCTACCTTGAAAAACTGAGATTTTTGGACAAGTTTGTTCAACATTTTGCAGTTACTATTTTATTTTAATTTTTCCACCTTGGACCCCCAAATACACTCTTCTAGACAAGGTGCTAAAACCTCAAGTGAATATCGGACGTTATTCCAGGAAAGATGGGCTGTAGAATTGCACAAAGTAAAATGTTAAGAGAAAAAAATTATGATTCATGCATTTTCTTTCAATTGAAAAACATAAAACAATTTGCTGAGAGTTTGTCTCTGCGTTGCAATTTCTCTATTATCTGACAGTTGAACGCACGGGCTGAGAAGTCAATATCGGCTCTGCCACTGCCTGGCTCAGTGACTTCAGGCAGGTGAGGTTACATCTCTGTGCTTCGGTCCATCTGCAAAATGTGCAAATTCACAGTCCCTTTCTCCTAGGCTTTTCTGGTGGGGATTAAATAAAATAGTGTTGAGTGGTGCCTGGCACTTGAGTAAGTGCTCTGTAAGTTACGATAATTGAGGCATTTGCTAATGAATCTAGATGGTGGTTTTCAGCAGGCTTACTTATATGGTTATCCTATCACCAGCACGAAAAATACTTGTGAATGCCTCTTCAAATTTATGAGGAAGGCAAACATGCCCAGTACAGGGTAAGGATCCTTGGCCTCTGTGTCTCCAGGGAGCTTGACTTTCCCTCCTCTTCAAGAGATGGACTCAGGGACCAAGTCATCCTCTGAGCTACTTCCTCTCTAGTGCCACTATTTGTGTTTTATTACTACTTTATCTTGATTAAATATTTTGATTTAACTAATAATACATTACAGGTTATAAAATATTTATTTATTTATTTTTACTTTTATTTTTAAATTAGTTTTTATTGGAGTATAGTTGCTTTACAATGTGTTAGTTTCTGCTGTACTGCAAAGTGAATCAGTTATACATATACATATATCCACTGTTTTTTAGATTTTCTTCTGATTTAGGTCACCACGTGTAAAATATTTAAAAAGTATAAAACATCATACGATAAAATTAATTTGCCAGGAAAACAGTTTTTAAAAAACATCTGTCATTCCAGAAATTTTTTTACATCTTTCTTTGTCTTGTCTCTCTCCTTCTCTCTTTTTTTTCTTTTCTTTTTTTTAACTTTTCTCTTTGACCCCTTTCAATTTTTTACCATTTGTGTTTCCTTTTCCTGACCACATCTTCCAAAGCTCGGGCTTCACATATCTCTTTTAAACTGGAGACTCTCACCCCCCAGGCCTTCAGCCCCTGGAATTGTGCACTTCCCTTTGGTTTCCAGTCAAATGGCCCTTCCCTTTTCCTTCTCTGCCTGTCGGTCAGTCACACATCTGTCTGCCCTCCCAAAACACTTTAACTTCCTCCTCTGCTTCCACCAAACTCTGAATCCTTTTCATTCATTGCCTTACCTACTCTCACTTCAAGATGACAGACAGACAGTACAAGGGAAAGTTATAGACTCCCGTGGTTGGAGGTCACATGGATTTCCATTATTTACCCTCAGCTGTGTTCTTCTTCTATTGATTTAAACTGCACTGAGCTTGTTTCAAACCACTTCAAGGCCTAGCAATAAGGTAAGTACTATACATATGTTATCTTATTGAATTCCTTCATTAATCCCTTACTTTCTTATGCTAATCACAAAGGAACCATTATCCTCATTTTACAGATGAGGCAATAGGTTTAGAGGGAGTAAGTAGATGGTCCAAGGTCCCATAACCTGGAAGTGGCTGAGCCAGAATTTGGAACTGGTCTGACTCCCAAGGTTTTAGCCACTCTGCTGTGCCAAGGTCTCTCCTGGCCTTACTGTACCCTGGCACTCCCTCTGCCGATCCTCATTCTATCCAGTGCCCCATGTGATGCCCTCACCATCACCGTTACCAGGTTACGCTGCTTATTAAGTTCCTGAGAACACGCAGGTTACTTAGATCTTCCTTTCCTTTTGTCCTTCTTCTTCTCCACGTCTCTAGGTTCTACCTGTTCCTGGTCAGTTACGAGTTAGAAGGATCCAGGCCACCTCCCTTATCCCTGAGCAAACAGAGGCTCAGAGAGAAGAGGCACTGGCCCAGGTTTGCACGGTGGATTGGGGGCAGATTTAGGACTAACACGCAGGCCTTTGGACTCTTAGTCTAGTGCTCTCACTGCCCTGGGCCTCTTCCGAGAGGCTGCTGCTTCAAATGGGCTGTTGGCATAGCCACTCTGCGTGTACCTACACCCTTCTCTTCCACTTTGGGATCCCACAATTTCATGAGTGATTCCTCTTTCCATTAGCTCCTTCTTTCTGTTTACAGATGTTTTTATTTTCCATCACCCAGAGATACAAACAGAAAACTTTCTCTGGACCTTACTATCTTCTGTCTTCTCTCTCTCTCTCTTTACTCACTCATTAATTGAAGCCTTGCAATTTGCCTTTCATACCAGCTACCATATATCCTGGTTGGCACTATTGTTCCTCAAGACACTCTTATGCATTCTCTTTGCCAAATTTCATTCTCTGAAATCCAAAGTGTCTTCATAGCGTGGACACTGGAATCCCCCACAGGTTTGAACTTGCCCTAGATTCCAGAAATCATTCTAACCTTCGGCAGAAATTTCAGGATCTCCAGACCAATGCTCTGACACCAAGCAACTGGTCTCCTTAAACCCATGGACTCTCTTTGCCCCAGTGTGATGGAAGTAAGCCAAACAAATGATATCTAGCATTCTTTGGTAAAGGCTGATGGCCATTCATTAAATTTTGGGGTTCAGCATGGATCCATCTTTTGATTTTGCCTTTTGGGTCATGTTTGAACATTAAGTCATAATCCTCCTTCATCCACATGGTTATCTTCAGAAGATGGAAAATAACAGCTATTGATAATGCAGAAAAGAAAAAAGCTAGGTTTTAGGTGATGACACATTCAGTATAAGCCGAGAGTATAAAGTAGCTACTAAGAAGCTAGCAAGATCTTAGTCTGTATAGATTTTTAAAAATATCTATTTTGGGGCTTCCCTGGTGGCACAGTGGTTGAGAGTTTTATAGTGGGAAATTACAATCTCCTATTTCTCAGTATTGCTTGGACTATACTAGGGTCTGGGTGCCACATTTGAAGAGCACTGGCAGAAAGGATTGTGTGTATAAAAGAATGGCTGGGATGGTGAAAATTGTAGAAATTATCTCATAAGTTAAATGAGAAAAGGGACCAGGATAACTTAACCTTTAGAAGAGAAGATTAATTAAAGAAATGACTACTGTCTTTACATATATGTAGGACTATCATGAAGAACAGGTAGTATGTGTGTTTCTTTAACAGTAGAAGTATAAATAAATAGAACTATTTGAGAATCAATATTATAAAAGAACTTTATAGCAAGACCTCTCCCACAGTGGATAGTAAGATTGAGTCTGATTGATGATTTCCTACAGGAGAGGGAAGTTGTACTAGCTGTCCACAAACAACTTTTTAAATTTTAAGATTCTAAAAGGGGAAAAAAAACCTCTTGTGAAGTCATTGGAATAACTTTACATTAAAACAAGAGACACAGTAGATGTGACTTCGCCAGTCCAAGGCTAGCGCAGAATCAAGGTATGGACAAAGGTAGAGGTCATAGCAATGGAGAGACTCCCTCTTCCAAAAATAATCGTGAGTTGTGAGAGAAATAGCAACAGAATGCATATTTGGGTAATCTTTCAAAAATGATCCTTTGCTTGGGACACTGAGAGCGCCATGGTCACTATGAAAGAACACGTGGCCATGAAAGATCTTTGGACTGGGATGCCTGGGTGAGAGGATAGTCGCAGAGCAAAGTATAATTTACCTGGGAAGGTGGTGAAAAGGCATGTGCTCTGTGGCCATGGAAGAAAGTCATGTTCACGCTGAGGATGGTCTTCCCTGAAGACCAGTTCTGAACCCAGCAGACCCAGCCTCATGCCCTGCACAATGCATTTAAGTTCACCTGACTAACTTGATGTTTACATTCCCTTCTCTTACCACGTCTCCGCTGCTTTTCTCCCCATCTGCATTCTATTTTCCTTACACAGTGCTCTGGCTAAACTCGTGGGTGCCAAGCTTCCTCAATGAGCTGTCTGTCTCCCGGCCCTCCATTTGTCTTCAGGTTGTCAATTGCAATTTTGATCATAGTTGAGTTTTATTTCACACAGCTGTCCCCCCAGTGGCAAACTGGTCTTTGGTGATTCTCTACTCCACCCGCCCACCCCCTCCTTAGTTTTCAGTCTAACATCTTAGCTGCTACATTCGCTCACCACCTGTTTTGGCTCCAGATCACAATCAAAGTTGTTTTGTCCCAGACAGACATGGACGGCCTGGTTGCAACTTTACTAGCATCAATGGAAAGAAAAAAATCACCTGTAATCTTCTCATAAGTCATAGAAAAAGTATAAAAAGCATGAGCAAGTGTAATTTATCACCCTGAGCAAATGGGCATGTAATTACTTGCAAGGCTGATTTTAGTTTAAAGCACCATTTTCTATTTCTATCCTTAAAAATTTTCCCTTAAACATTTGTAGAAGTTTTGGAGAATTAAGCATATTTGTAAATGCCCGGTGCTGGTGTTACTTCTGCAAAATCACGTACACATCATTTCAATGACGTTGTAACTATCTCCAGTTTAGCCAGAGGGGTCTACTAGAGCTTCTATTCCGGATCCTCTTGGCTAGTATCTTGGCACTGAAGTTTTTGTTGCCTAATAAACTATAGTGCAGGATGAAGTGTACTAACAAATAGTGTTTACGTAAATTAAACACCCAAATAACTTTTACAAAATTAGATATTACTTCTCTTTGGTGCTATCGCTATTGGTGGCATATACTGTAGTTATCACATTACATCCATTCGTGTGTTTAAGGGAAACACTAAATACATTTAATTTTTGACATTTTTAGATATAATTTGTCCCTGAATTTCAAAACTTGTCTTTATCTCTCCATCTATAAGGCCTTTATCCTTTCATTAGCCTGAAAATTTTTCTTTTTTAAAAGTTTGGGTATTTCTGAGATTGAACCCTGGAAGCTATGGAGAGTGCTTTTCTCATCAAAGCATTTTGATTTCGTGAAAACCTCTGTTTGAAGTAGGTCAGGCTCTTACTTGAGAGTGTTTCTCAGCTTACCTATTCTGGGTGTGACCCAACATGGCCACTGACCCTGACCCTACTCACGATCTATCAGGTCTAGCAACCACCACCATCGGAATGCATCTCCTAGAAATAATTTAGGAGAAAGAAATATATTGGTTCCTTCTTGGCCAATGGTCTCTATTACTGGTTGTATCAGTGGACGAACTTATGCACAAAACAGCCTAAGGCTATTTCCCATGCAGAGAACTGTGAACAGGACAATTTCAGCTAAAATTGGGCATGGCAAGCAAATTAACCAACATATTCTGCGTAGATTTTAGTTATCTGAATGAAGGTGTGGTTGTATTGTTCTGTTTTCTCCAAAAGTCACTCCTTTTGGATCTGGAGAGTAATCTTATATCAAATATACATAAATAATGAACCTGCCTTGATATAAATAAATTCGAGACCTCAAAAGCTGTTGTTTCCCTGTCCCATCTTTTTCATACCTTTTGAATTTATCTTTCTCCCAGTTTATATGGAGGATGGATTGAATTAACCATTAGCTAGATTTTGCATACTAGCCCAAATAGTCCAAACAGCATTCTCTTTCTAAGCTTGCTGTATGACTCACTCAATTTCTAGACTCAGGAATCTAAGTAGCAAGAGATCAGTTCCTGCTGGGCTCTTGGTGCAGTTGGAATAAAAGTGAATGAAGATGGTGATAATGTCAACTAAGTTGTTAAACATGCAATATTCTTAAATAAACATATTTTGTTAAGCACTTACTACATGTAAGATTGTGTTCTAGACCCTCTGGTATCAGGGAGTTCTACATTATGATTCCTGCTATCACTGGTGACTTATCTAGAGCACAGGAATTATCCTCTAGAATGGTTAGTTGGCATTAGATTCCCTTTGGAAAGATCTACTGCAGTGAAGGTCTGGGTCACTGTTCTGCAGGCTTGAATTTTACTGAAGGTCTTGGAACAGTCCTACCCCCTTCAAATGACACAGTGCCCTGTTCAGGGCTGCTTTGGAACAGACCTCCTGAGATGGCAGTGGGCTTCTGGATTTCTGGCAAACTACGGGCATCTGCTTTCTATGTTGGTGCTATATTGCTTAATATGTCCCTCTTGGGCAAATGCATGGTAATTGAAAACAACAATGACAAGATTGGGACATCAGTGTCCTAACTAAGAGTTGGGGAGGGTCTTACATTTACTTCCTCGAGATGTATTCTTATTCCACACATGTAAAATAAAGTAGATAAAGCTCTAAAGTAGATTTCAAGCTCTTTAAGATTCAGAGATTTCTATATTGTTTGCATTTTATTTTCTGAATTCCTTCATTCAAAATCCTGAACAAAATTACCTTTGTTATATAATCATACAATTGTAGTCTTTTCTTGAAAGCATGCTAAGTTCATGTCTACCATGGAAAAAGAGAAATGTAGAAATCTGGATTCTCTCTTTGCCTCTTATTAAAGGCTACAGGAGCCTAGTAAAATACTCCTAATATTTTAACAGGAGAATATGGCACCATTTATGGCTTAACTACATTTAGGTGATGTCATGGCTCCACATGACAACATGAGTTAAGATGAAATACAGTCATTAAAAAAATAAATTCCAGGGCTTCCCTGGTGGCGCAGCGGTTGAGAGTCCGCCTGCCGATGCAGGGGACGTGGGTTCGGGCCCCGGTCCGGGAAGATCCCACATGCCACAGAGCAGCTGGGCCCGTGAGCCATGGCCGCTGAGCCTGCGCATCCGGAGCCTGTGCTCCGCGATGGGAGAGGCCACAATAGTGAGAGACCCGCGTACTGCAAAAAAATAAAAAATAAAAATAAAAAAATAAATTCCATCAAGTCACGGGTAACTTGTGATCTCTAGCTTTGGAGTGTTAAGCCTTGTAGAGTATACCAGGGCCTATGTGAAGTCTGTTATGAATAATAAGTATAAATTCCACCTCCCTAGGTGGATCATTCACAACGCCAGTCAACAACACACTCTTTAGTAAAAGAGAAAGAGAGACCTAGCACATTCTAATGATTTGAGTAATTGCTTGGAAACTTGATAATGCATTAACATTCATTTGCTGAAAAGTGAGCCAGTGATGGTTAAGTGATTTCATCTTAAGGTGGGTGTGTGCCTACTGGTATGTATCTGTGTCTGGTGAGCCCCTTGGTTAGAGCGCTATGCCAATGAAGCTCGGTCAGGGGCTTTTCCCCAGGTGGCCTGTCAACCTCTCTCTTTCAAGGGTCACATTTTCATCCCTGACCCCGGACTGCTCTTGCACACGTGTTTACTACTGGCCAATAAAGAGATGAGATTCGAGATCACACACTGCTTACATCTATCACCATCCTGGAGAAAACAACTTGCAGCACACAATCCATGTGGGTGGTTCTATAGCATCACCTCACCAGCCACGTTTCTGTGCTTGTGCAAATGGACATGTCTAAATATAAAGACACATGCACTAGAGACAGTTACTAATCATGTCTTTGATGTGGATTCATCTGGAGAAAGACCATTATGAAACAGTGAGTTGTTTATATCAAAGATTAGTTTAAACATGGCTGTAGATTTATTATTTTAAAATCGTTGGATGAGGGGATTGGATTAGATAAACTTTAAAGTCCTTCCAGCTCCCTACAGTCTCCAAGTGCATTGATTAACATACATAATGTAAAACAATGTAGTTTTGTAAAGCAAAATTGGCAGGAAGAGAATATTCTCTCAAGAAAAACTACTTTCTGTGAGTCTTCCCTTCAAGCTACCAAAAAAAGGTGATCAAGTAGAGCTCAAAAATAATTTCTGGGCTTACACTTAAAATTCTTTTATCTGGAACAGATTATTTCATTCCACAATTAGAAATGAGATCCAAAATGCAAATATTACTGAGAGAGATAGCACATTGCCTCATATTCACGCTATGGTGTTAACAACTGCTATAAGAGCCATTTTACAGAATAAGTTTGAGAGGGGGAAGCATACCTTATTCAAATATATGAAGATAATTTTACAAATCATATCCTATTTTTTTCCAGTCCTAATTCTGCCAACCCTTCTGGGTATGTAACAGTTTTAAAGACAGGGCTTCAAAATTTGAAGAGGGGGGAAAAAGTGGAAACAGCTTAAATGAGAATATAACTCTTAGACTTTCACCAAATACATTTTTATAGTTTTCCAGTTTGTTATATTTTCTTGAGAAAGGGTGAAAATTTTTGGAATTAAATGTACAATAAAATACCAAATATATACTGGTTCTTTAAAGATTTGTAACTCGATTTTCCTAAACTATCTTAGTTTAGATCAAGTCTCTCACATTTGAATTGGTGAGACATGCTATTTACTGTCCTATTGACCAGAAGGAAATCTGTTCAATCAATATTTGGAGATCTATTCCATTTGGAGTTCTGTTTAGCCATGTCAGAATGTTATTTGAAGAGTAATAAAACACAATTAAGTAGGAGAAAAATAAATTTGTAAATGAACTAAATTTCGAGGCTCCAGGATTTCTGTTTCCCATTGTCTCTGTACAGGGATCAAGAGAATCAGGGCTCCACATGTGGTCTAGGGATGCAGGTTGGATATATGAGTTCTGTGTTCTTGATGTAAGAGTTATAAAAGGGTTCCAAAGAGACACAATTACATTTTGTTCTGGAGGCCCTCTTCCAGGGACGGGATAGGGATGGCTGCTCCATCCTGGTGGGACCATGCAGATACAGATCTCACCTGGGACAGCTGGTTGGACACAGGAAACTCCTGAAGTCATTTAAATAGGAATCACAATCAGAGAATAAGTCTAGATGTTCTGCAAAGAACATTTTCCTCTGCTCCAGCTTAAAAGGATTAGTTATCTGTCCATGTTGCCTACGAGATGTCAGGTCACTTGAACAGTAATGAGAACAAATGCCCCTCACCTGGCTCCACGGCACCTCCCGTTACTGTTATATGGGGGCAAGTTGAGTCCTTTTTATCTGTGAAGCTGAGACTGGCCAAAGCTAGCAGTCTCCCTCTCAGTGTCCTCCACTGGTGCCCTCACCCAGTGCCAGTGTTTCTGGTCCCCCAGCCCATCCCTTGACCTTGACACTAGATGCCTGCCAGACCCTCCTCGGGCAAGAGCCGCGGTTACTCTTGACCCATTTAAGGCCTTTTGGGTTGTAGAAACTCCTCATTGAGAAAATTCTGTTAATCTTTTGAATGTTAGGTGACCAGACCTTTGAAAAATTGGTGTTCTTTTCCCCTCTAACTATAAACTGGAAACTTCACTCATGTGGGTATGGTGTATTAGAAGACCAGGCTTTTGTTCTTCTTAACTTCCCATATAATCAAAAGAACCTAATGATTTCAAGTTGCCTGTAACATTTTGTGTGTTTCTGAGTAGAAACTGAATTCCCAAGCAAGAACGTGAACAATAATGAAATTCAGGCAAAGAGGCTCTATTTTCCTGTTGTTAGAAGAGTCTCTTATGGTGAACTCCTGGGTTCTACTCCCTGTGGTTTAAGACAACATAAAATTTAGCACTTATCAACTGCATTGTAACATGCACATTATTTCAAAGACCCTGAAGAAATGTAATGACTGAATTGAGTTTGACTGGTAATACAACTTATAGATTTATATAACACCTGCATTCTCCCGTGTTACAAACTATACAGCACAGTCTATAGATTACAATTTAATTCTGTAGATGATATCATAAGACAATGAATCTCTCATAATTCCACATGAGAATTTAGGTACAGTAAGCAGAACATAATTTTTCCAGTTGGAATTTGGCCAGAAGCTGGGGATTAAATACTCTTAGTGTTATGAAAAGTTCCATGGGATGTTTAATGACTAGAAATAGCCAGAAGCTTAGATTTATGATATCCCAAAATAGTACCCCTAGCAGGATTAGTCCACTTGGGTCATGCTGGGGCACAGTTTGGGCAATACTCAAAAAAACCCCTTTATTGAGTCATAAACATAATTTCTAGCAGCTCTGGGTTGGAGATTTGTATTCAAGAACTACTTACCAACTTTTAGCAGCTTCCTTGGATGTAGCATCCCACTGGCACTCAATAAATGAACCATAATAAAGAAAATGTCAGGTAGGCTTGAATGATAATGATGGTAGTGTAGTAGGACAAGGACCAAAGCTGACTTTTCAAGCAGGTGACTGAGATGGCTCCAGATGTGATGTGATTGCAAAGGCTATGGAAAGACGCAAAATACCACATTGGTTTGGGTTGCTGGTGCCTGCAATTTCACAAACACAATTTTATTCTTTTAAATTAATGCTCAACCCCTATTTCAAAGCAAATATACTTGAAAAAGTTAATACACAAGACTTGGTTATCATTTAAATCATAGTGTGACATGAGTTTTCACATCCTATTCTAAGGAGTTTTGCTAGAACTGAAGAGTAAAGGATCATTAAGAATAAAGATATTGGATGAGTGAAACACCAAGGGAGGAAAAGTTTTCAGAAAAGAGAGTACAGGGTCAAAGAAAATAAATTCTTCCAGCCTCATTGTTATGGGCTGAATTGTATCCCATCTCCCCACACCACTACCCCCAAATTCATATGTAGAAGCTGTAACCCTGGTTATTTCAGAATGTGACTGGATTTGGAGACAGAGACTTTAAAGAGGTAATTAAATAAAAATGGGATTGTTAGGGCAGGCCTTCATCCAATCCACCTGGCATCCTTATAGGAGGAGGAAATTTGGAAACACAGAGAGACCAAGGGTGAGCTTGCGCAGAGAAAAGACAGTGTGAGGGCACAGCAAGTAAGCGGCCATCTGCAAGCCAAGGAGGGAGGCCTCCGAAGAAACCAACCCTGCCGTCACCTTGATCTCGGACTTCTAGTTCCCAGAGTTGTGTGAAAATAAATTTCTGTTGTTTAAGCCACCCAGTCTGTGGCATATCCTTATGGCACCCCTAGCAACATAAAACACTCACCCCTTTTCAGTAGGAAGCCATCACCAATGTTAGTTAAATCTCTCAGCTTCTTTGAAGTTGAGGCTTTTATTGGAAGTGGCTCTAATCTTTCTTGGATCTTTCTAGCTCCAGGGAAAAACCCTGGGGATCAGGTTTATCTCCTCAGGTTGATTTTGTAAGACATGGTTTAAATTCAAAATGTTATCTGGACATTCATAATATGCTGGAGTGAAGAGAGGTAAGGCTAAGCCTGGATCTGACCAGGCTGTTATCAAGATGGAGTCAGAGCAGTCATTGTTTGCTGGTAGCCATGGATGGTTGGCCAACCTTCCACATTAAAAATGAGATGCCTGTATTTTCACTACTTAAAAACCATGGGCAATTCGCCACAATAGTTCTCTGTTGGGCACTTCTGATGTATTAAATGAATTTTGGTGAGAGGATTTCAAAATAGGCTTTGGGGGCTATAATAACTTTGGCATCAGTGAGCAATGAAGGGCCTCCTGCATTAATATTATTTAATGTAAATGTAAAGTAACTGCAGTTACAGCAAGTCAGAGTATTCATGTTTAAAACCAGTATTAATTGTTAATAATAAAACTGCAGCCTTTTAAAAATGGAACTATTGATGTTCTGCTTATAGAACCTGGGAGTCTGGAGGGCAAGGATAACTTATACTTGCCAAATCGCTGAGAGAAAATTCCAACTATGTGGAAATGTAAATATTCAGTATTAGAAAGGATAATTAGGGATAGGCTAAATATTTACCCAGTTCCCTTCTTTTTAAATCACAAATAAGACTTCTCTTGTTGGCTTAAGTTTCTGATAGAAGACTGGTTACAAAAAATGGGGGGTGTGGAGAGTGTCTTTATTTTCTTAACCAAAATCTATCTTACAACTCATATGAAATCTAGTCCCCTTCCATTATTGACCTTGAAATTTATTTCACAATTATTTCTTTTTACTAAGACACTGTGAATGAAATTTAGTATGTGTTGCATCAAAAATATCAAAGATATAATGTTGAATATGAACAGAAAACATAATTTTAGCAGCAAATTAAGTGACAGTTAAATAGAATGTAAACAAATTATTTAGAGAATATTTGCAGAAGGTTAGAAGTGCGCAGACATTCAAATGTTCAAGGATTCCTAATTGCCACCATTTTAAAAGAAGCTTGCAACAGATTGCACAAATAAATAACTGTATTGTGGGAGAATTGTCATATAAAGAGCTTCATGTAACGCTTTTTCTTCCAGTAGTTATTTTATTTCCTTTTTATTCTTCCCTTGATTATTTTCTCATGAGGATAGTTTCAAAAGAAATACTATTTCTGAGAAGGAATTTTGTAAATAAAAAAAGATTCTATTCATCATGGTCCAGGCAGGAAAACAAACAGAGGCAATTTAACACAGGGAGTTGGTTGCATAGATGATGGAAGTGTTGGCAAGGGGGTGGTGAGGTGATTTAGAAATCAGAAATAGTAGGAAGTTACTACTACCCCAAGATGGGAAGGGCACAAAGAGGAGGCATTGTTTCCACAGCTTAGAGATGAGGACCACGGTTGGGGAGCTAGAACCCAGGTGGGGACTTTCCTACTGGAGCTGTGAGCACTGAGGTAAGAGTTTCTCTAATGGAGTAGAATCACAGAGAAGATAGAATCATTGCAGAGGGTGGAAATAAGAGCAGAAGAAAATACTCTGACTCCTCTTTATTCTTCTTCCAGGATTCTGCCAGTGCCTCCCCTAGGCCAAAGCTATCAAAGTCCAGTTGGCAGAGGAGAACAAGAAATGTAGTTGGCAGCGATACAAAGCAGAGCAAGGGAAGGGTAGGTAGATAATGGATCAAGGGAAAACTGGCAAAGGACTTGCACACAAAATGGAATTACTTTTGTTAGTTTCTCTTTATTTAGTTTCATCTGGTTCCCTCATGGCCATGGTACCATACAATGAAAATCACTTTGGGACTTTATGACAATTATAGATTTTTTTTTTTTTTGCTGTGAGATATTTAATGAAATAAGTAAAGTCCTTCTGGGCCTCAGAATTTGTAATTCACTGAACCACTAATGTGGTAGTTGAGATGTGGGAAGAAGAGTCTGAGGAAACCAAAATGGTACCTATTACTGACATTTGAGTTTCAGACCCAGACTCAATATGCTTCGGAATATCAGCTCCCAACTTCTTACATGACATTTCAAATTTAGCAGTTTTGTACTAATGAACTCCTTTATTTCTGCCTGTCTCATTAGGACACTCCATGCTTTCCAGAAACGCAAGTGAAGTTTAATAGAGATAAAGCCATTCCACAGGCACTGCTATGATCAAGAAGCTACAATCAATCTTGTTTTCTTCAAGCATGTCATAAAAAGACCCTTTTCCTTCTGATTAGCATTCTTGAACACAGTACAAGCTGACGACTTGCTTCAAGTCATTCACTGTAGGGATACAGCACCTACTGCACGTGATAAAATGACATAAGGCATATGAACTGCTCATTACAATCTAATTAGTTTGGGCTTTTCATTTTATTTTATGTCCTGAATTGAACCTGATTCAATATGATTCTGAGCTGGAGTTCATCATGTCTTCTCCCTGGCAGTTCAAGTTCATGGTGTTTGCTTGACAGATTCCGTGGTTATAGAAATGGTTCCTCTTTTCTTTTTTTTTAGGTTAGAAAGAAGACCATTAGCATAAAACAACTGAAGCCTTTGCTATTATATTTTCTTCTGTGAGAGATTTGGATTTGACCGAGCACACATCACAGTTGTTGAAGTATTTCAAGAAGGTTTGGCCATAATAATAAACTGACTTAAGTGATTCATGGGTTCACTTCTTTGTAATCAATGGAGCAATAGTCCTAGCCCTTGGGTTGCACTCCAAAGAATGACTAAACAAAAAAGAAAAAGCTGGGTTAGTTTTGCTAACAAGCTCAATGATATAGGAGGCTTCTTGAGAGCAAGAAGCCTTCCATTTTTGGGTTGTTTCTAACCCAAACATTTTTCTGTGTCTCAGACTAGTAACAGGCTATGTAGGTAGACTAAGCATGCATTGATTTATCTGATTTCAGTATTTTAGGGGTTATAAGGAAAGGATGACTGGCATTTTTCTGGAAGACATACACACTGTCCTCTCTGTCTTTATTTTTGGTACAAGGAAGATTCAGATATCTGCTTTTTAAATTTCTTCATAGGACAGTCATGGTATCCATCAGATTCAGTAATTCATTTTTTATTTTTAAATTTGAGAAATCATTTAATATGGGTAATATTAATATAAAATACTCATAAGCATATTTTCTTTCTACTCACTTGAGATTTAAAAATTTGTTGTGTCATCCAGAAAGCAAATATTGTGTTTTGTGTTCACCTTATAAAATACCTTAGGGCTTTGCCAAAAGAGTGCCCTTTGGTTCTGTGCCCTGTGACTGCCCTGTAGATGATGCCTTCTGGAACTTGATTAAAAAAATCATTTTGGATAAAGTAGATTTCCTCCACATTACCAAGTTCAACCTGCAAATAATAATAGAAAGAAATAACCATACATACCCCATAGCTTTGTTGATATGATATAGTTAGATGATAGCAGTAAAATGCCTAGAATTGTACCTTTCACAAAATATATGTTTGCCCTATTAGTTCCCTTCCCACCTCCCTGCTTTGGAGCAATATAATTTAATCAGATTACTACCCTAAACAACATCATGGAATTCCATGTGGTTTTGTTGATCTAATTCCTAGATCACTTATGCTCTGCCCCAAAACGTTTCTTTCATGACACAGGGGTTTAATTTGATTCAATTTTTATTTCATAACTTATGACCATCATTTATGTTACCAGTGAACTGAGGTTTACCGTTGATTGGGTATTTTGAGTATACTGCATAAAACTTTTTTTCCCCTTCCAAAGCCCATAAAGATGGTAACATTTTAATAATATTCCCTGAGCTCCTCGGTAAACAAACTAAACTAGGTGAATATCTGTTTTGGTTATTTAGGTTTTGTATCCTAACTGGTGGTTCTTTATTTGTGCAATGATTTGTTGAAAGTTGGTGGTTAGATAGTATGTATCCTTTAATTCAGCTATTGTTAGCCCTTTTTTTTTTTTGCGGTACGCGGGCCTCTCACTGCTGTGCCCTCTCCCGTTGCGGAGCACAGCCTCCGGACGCGCAGGCTCAGTGACCATGGCTCACGGGCCCAGCCGCTCCGGGGCATGTGGGATCCTCCCGGACCGGGGCACAAACCCGCGTCCCCTGCATCATCGGCAGGCGGACTCCCAACCGCTGCGCCACCAGGGAAGCCCTATTGTTAGCACTTTTGTATGCCACGGAGAGGTTCTGAAATTTTCAGTAGGCCATGGACTCTTAATAGGAACTCTTAATTGTTCTCTCAGTACTCCAGACCCATCATGACATCCGAGTTACACACATTTCTTTTTTTTTTTTTTTGGCGGTACGAGGCCTCTCACTGTTGTGGCCTCTCCCGTTGCGGAGCACAGGCTCCAGAGGCGCAGGCTCAGCGGCCATGGCTCACGGGCCTAGCCGCTCCGCGGCATGTGGGATTCTCCCGGACCGGGGCACGAACCCGTGTCCCCTGCATCGGCAGGCGGACCCTCAACCACTGCACCACCAGGGAAGCCCACACACATTTCTTATGTATAGCCTTCAGCTCAACATTGAAGTAAGGCATCAGGCGTTTGTCCCACGCTTCACACAAGAAGAGGAAGTGAGAATATTTTTTTTTACTTACATTGTCAAGGATTCTTAAGGGATTGGTCTTGGTTAATTAGCAATTAGTAAAATGAGTAGCAAGCTCCCGATAAAATATTGCTAAGGAAATTGGGAAACAGAAGGTTACCCAAGCCACTAACCCAATCTATGGGGAAGAGGAAGAGGTAGGAAGAGAGGGATTCAAGGAGCCAGGGGTGTCCAGAGCATGTCTGCTGCTGGAGCTGCCTGTGTCCTCCAGCACATTATCCCAGCCATTCTCCCTCTGCCCCGAAGCACAGTTCTGAGGCCCCTGAGACTGGAATAAACTCAGAAATTACGACTTGATTAAAGACTACTGAGATGTTCATATTGGAAATGGAAAATGATATTATGAAAATTGATGTGCTCTTTTTCGTTTATAAAGACAGTGTGATTAACTCACCATCATCTGCATTTGAGGGGATGGCAGGTTTGGGCTGAACTGTCTACACTCTGGTGGAAGGCGTGAGTTCACTGGGGAGTTACATATAAGGGGTGCTGCCCATGCAGTGAAACAGAGCGGAGCCATCTGGCTGACACGGCCTCGGAGCTGGTGACCCTGGTAAACTGAGTTGAATGAGCATGACCAACACCATGTATTAATTAACACGGGTCTTCATCCATGTATTAAGGGATATGCATGTAATGTTTTTCAAGCATAGATCCATACAGCTGAAAAACAAAAGTGAAATAAAATCATTCTAGGACATTGGCCAGTTCCAGTGAATGAACTGTGGTTTGAGGACATAGAGGGGCTTTTATCTCTGACCCTGTAATGTTTTTACTTGTGGACTCTGTTGAACTAGAAGGACCCTTCCTCAATCCCACTGCTCACACTTTCTTCCAAGAGACTGAATTTGGGGAGACATTGAGAAATGAAGTGAATTAGGAAAG
>NW_020173124.1:3094587-3189587 GCF_003031525.2 Neophocaena asiaeorientalis asiaeorientalis | reverse complement strand
GAGGTGGGGAATACGTTCCGCTTGCTCTCCACTGCCACCTTTACACCATTGCTTTCTGGCTTTCCCGAAGGTCGTGCTGTGAAGGATAAGCCATCTGCTTTTGCTGCGCGATACCTCTGGTTCTCTGCCACCCCTGCCCCATTGTTTGCCTTCTCCCCTCCCACTCACAACAATTTGCAAACTTTTAATAACCACACGGACGACCTGTTCCCCAGCCTGGCCTCATAGCTCCTAGACCTTCTTGCTTGTAATAATAATTTTCTCACCTGATTTCATTGATGGATTTCTCTGTGACCTTTCTGTCACAGCACCTGCATCATCTCCAAAATCTTAATTTAGTCATCCTTCTGCCCACCCTCTCCTATGTTTTAGCTCATTTGATGTCTTACGTTTACAGAAGCACTTTTCCTTCAAAACACCAATTCACTAACCAAATAAATCATCATCTTCTTTTATCTTTACCCAGTTTAGATACCCACCTGATATAAAGATCCATTACTGTGCTCAGTGCCTCTCGACCACATTGCTCCTGCTTCCCCCAGCATACTAGTGTGGCAAAATCCACCCTGATATAACTCAAATGTTCATCTTCTCTTCTCCCAGTTTATTCATTCATTCATTTACTTGTTTATTTTTTCACCCAACAGGTTTTTTATAGAATACTCATGTGCTTAGAGCCAGAGATAGAGCAGTGAACAAATGAAGCAAAGCTTACACTCAGCATTGCGAGATTTCCCTAGTGACTCCTTTTTCTGTTTTCTTAAAAACAATTTCCTTCATGTCTTCTCACCTAAAATATCCTACATGCTCTCTGCAATCCCTCATTCTCGTCTGATGACACTGTCTGACAGCCACTGAAAAAGAAATGGAAGCAATCAGAGATACACATTCCTTACGTTCCCACCACATAACATAGAAACCCAACTTTACATATATCCATCTGTCTTTCTTCTTTTTAACATGGAAGAAAAAAACACATAATGCTATACACACATAGGTATATATACACACACATATATGTATGTTTATGTATACGTATATACATACTCTTCTGCTACCTTCTTGAAGACCTAATTTCTGCTGTTCTCTCTCTGCACCACCAATTTCTTTTCTCACATTATGAAAAATCTCTAATGACCACACAGTCCTTTTAGTGCTTCATGTCTCTGCCACCCTTCAAAGCAACATTTCTCTAAAAATTATCTACTCTCTATCTATCCACGTCTTCACCTCCTATTCACTCTTCACGCTCTTCAATCTGGATCTCATCCTCTCCACGCCATTAAAAATACCCTTGTCATGAAACACATCCTTCTTTAGTTTCCTCGACACCAGAATCCCCTGGGGTTTTTCTTACCTTTTCGGTTACTCATTCTCAGTCTTTTCTCAATGACTCCTTCTTTCTTATTCCCTCTCTGAATATTGGAGTCCTCCCAGGATCCATCCTGTACTGTTTCATCTTCATTTACCTTCTCTCCCTAAGTGATTTCATCTAGTCCCACAGTTTTATATGATGCCTACATACTTATATTTATATCTCTGGTGTTAACTTCTCCCATGAGGCCCAAATGCTTACTGACTACTCAAGATGTCCCCTTGGATATATATTGGCATCTAGTCATCTCAAACTAAATGTGTTTAAGACAGAAGTCTTGATTTTTCCTGGACTAAACCATTTTCTTTCCCAACCTTCCTCCTTTCAACAAAGGGCACCCGCACCCAGCACCTTAGACCTAGGAGTCCTCCTCGATTCCTTCTTTTCCTTCATCTTCTAGAGTCAACTTATCAGAGTCTCTTTTTGATTATAACCCCCAAAGATATTTCAAATCTCTTCATTTTTTCCCCCATCTCCACTGCCACATTCTTTGTCCGTACTGTCATTATCTCTTGCTTGGTCTGCTGAGATGGTGTTCTGATTGGTCTCCCTGCTCCCATTTTTATACTCTTATAATCCACTCTCTACCCAGAAACTAAAACGATCAGTTAAGCCTCTAAATCAGATCGTGTAGCTCCCTTGATTACAGTGTTTGCAGGCTGCCGGTATCACTTAGATGAAAACCTGAACTCCTTATAATTCCTCATGGGACTGCATCCCTCCTTTTTGTATCATCACATAACACTCACTCCCTGTTTCAATATATTCCCGCCGTATTGCTCTCCTTTCTGTGTCATAAACAGGGCGAGAGAGCTCATCGATGTACTTTTTGTTGCCTTTGCCTGAAATGCTCATCCCTGGTTTCATCACACATTGCCTTCTTCTTGTTTGTTCCTAAAATTTCCATTCAACTGTAACCATTCCTCATAAAGCTTTCCTGGCCCACCCTATCTAAAGTAAATCTCTTACCACCACTCCTCTCACCCTCACAACATGATTGTCTTCATTTTTTGAGAGAAGTTATTACAAGCTGAGATTATCTTGCTTATTATTTGAATAAACGTGTGTTGTCTGTCTCTTCCAGTAGACCATAAACTACTCAAGAGTGGGAATCTTGTCTGATTTCATCTCTTCTATTCCCACCACCTAAAACAGTGCCTTTCCCATGCAAGGCTTGCAATAAATATAGGTTGAATGAATGAATGAATGATAATTAGTATTGCCCATCAGCAATTCACAGATACAAGGAGACATGCCTGCAAGAGAGGGGAGAGCAGAAATAACTCTGGAATGGTAAATGTATATCCTCATAAAAAGTGGATATGACGAGTCTCATAAAAAGTACTGAGTTTAGTTTTTTCTTCTTCAAGCAGAATTCCCTTGGTTAAAAAAATGATGACTCTATAGCATTTAATATGAGTGAACTACATCTGTATGTATCATCATGGCCAGATCTTAAGAACAAAATGAAAGCAAAAAAGTAAGTTTCAGAATAATGTATACTGTATCCATGTATAAAAATGTAAAACTCCATATGCCTGTCTTGTTTACATATGCAGCTTATGTGGTAAAAGTAGAAAACACTGACTTTCTGGACGGAGCCATTCCGTATTCATTATCATGGTTACTTCTGAGATGGGAAGGGAATGGGACTCAGGCAGCGAACAAAGGAGACTTCAATTTTATCCACAAAGTTTCATTTCTTTTATTTAAAAAGTCTGAAGCAAATTTGACAAAGTGCTAACATTCTGCAGTTGGGTGGGTTGATGCATGTTTATTATCTTTTTCTTTATAATTACTGTACTTTCAACATTAAAAATAAACTTAGTTAAGGGCTTTATATACCTGTGGTCTGAGGGGAACTTAAGGAATTGATTCATAAAATATAATGTCCTTGTATTTAAATCAGGGGTTAACTAATTCAATTTGGCATCTATCTTTATGATTCTTGGGTGGGCTTCCTTCTGGCTGGCGTCTGTGTTTTTGGGTCAGACTGAAGGGGTGTGGAATGTGGAAATAGGACGGAAAACATCTGTGCACTAACTCAAATATCTCTCCTCTGTTCCTCCAGGGTTGGCTTTTTTTTTTTTTTCTCCTGACATAAGAGTGGCAAAAAAAACAAATGTCATTTATTGAGGACACACTACATCTTAGGGACTCTTTGTACACTATCTCATCAGTGCTCGTTCATGCAACTCATTGAGGTGGATATTACCACCCCTTTTTTACAGGTGAGAAGACTAAAACTTGTGCCAGGCCATGCAGCCAGCAGACGATGGAGGTAGAGGTCAGAGCTAAGTTTATTTGACCCAAAGCTGGGGGTTTTCTATTCTACAACTTTGCCTATTGCTGTTTGACCGCAAAGTGCCTCTTTAACTTCTAGATTTTTCATTTCAGGTTTTGCTTCAGATTTAAAAGCTGCCTTCCTTTCACTCATGTACTTGGTCAATGATCTATCCCTTTCATGAAAGACATATTTAAACAGAGCTGAGTTTCAACTCTAAGAGATGAGATGGGGAGTCATGTTATTTAGTACCCAGTACCCCTGCTACAAACTGGAATTTCATGGATGAAAAACAGTAAAAACAGAGTCGAAATTTTATTTTAGTTACACACACACATACACACATATGTGTGTATGTATATATGTATAAGTATACAGATATGTATGTGTATATGTACATGGGGGATGTGTATGTCTTAAGAGAGTTTGGCAAAAGATATCAAACGAAAGGGGGGGAAATTTGAAGCAACAGATAAGTACTGTTAAGAACCGTACTCATAAAATTTTGGATTTGCACTAACTACGGCTGAGCTTTGTGAAATAGATAAGATTTATTTTCTTAGGAGCTATTATATTATTATTTTTTTGTCACTCTATGTAGCTAGCGCAGTGTTTCTACCTGTAAATTTCTTGAGTGAGTGACACGTTTTGACATCTATCCCCCATGTGGGACCCTGTCCCTCACCTCACTCACGTACCCCACCACTGAGTTTTCTGTGCTGGTCTGAGGTGCTGGAGCCCACCCTCCAGTACCCATCCTAGGTACTATTCCCAGTAGCTCCCACTTACCAACACTCCCTTAAAGATGAATCAGCCTTATTGCTTCCTGGTGAGAAAGACAAATTGGGGTGACTGTATTCATTAATGTACAAGGGCCAATATCTTAGCTGTAACAAGTGGTACATTTTCATTTTTTTCTTCTATTTTCATATTTCCTTTATTTTATTTTTTAAACTTTTTATTTTATATTGGAGTATAATTGATCAACACTGTTGTGTTAGTTTCAGGTGTACAGCAAAGTGATTCAGTTATACGTATACATGTATCTATTCTTTTTCAAATTCTTTTCCCAGTTAGGTTGTTACATGATATTGAGCAAAGTTCCCTGTGTTGTACAGTAGGTCCTTGCTGGTTATCCATTTTAAATATAGCAGTGTGTACATGTCGATCCCACACTCCCTGACTTAAAAGGCCTGTCTCATTTGCCTCCTACCCCCATGATGACTCTGTGAATTTCAGGCATCATGCCATAAAAAAAAAAGGGGAAAATATTTTAGGGAAATGATCTTTCTACGTGTCCCAAAGCAAGTATGTTGCTGCTTTTTCTCTCTCTTTGTGTGTTATAATTCTGGTATTCAGACCATCATGCTGGATCCCATCAGGACACTGAGAAATGTGTGACCATGCTTTTTTTAATGGAAGTATGTAGATAGTATTTTGTTTTTCACTGCTGATTGGGAATAGAGGTTTTTGTAATGAAGGCAGATAAAGAACATAGTTTAGATGTAAATAAGAGTGGGCAAGAAAGGTTTGATTTCTTTTTTAAGTTGTAGCCATGATACTGAAAATACAGGAAAGAGAAAATTTTTAAAAATTGAGACATGGAAACTATCAACTTAAATCAATGGAAAATAACACTTTACATGAACATATATAGGTGTATGTTTTCTCTCATTTACTGCTGAGATGTCATTTTGTTTGATTCATCGGAATGTCAGCTTGTGGGCTTTAAAACAGATGTATATCAGCCAGAATAACGATACCAACAGGAGCTGTAACACCACAGGCTTTTTCAAAGCCTTCCTCAGGATTTTGAAGAATTTAAAAGCTAACAAAAAAATCAATTTCATGGATATAGAGGGCAGTTCTATAAGTCACTTTGTGCTCACCTGGGGGAGTGGATTCACTTGTAGAAGTTTTAAATAAATCACCTAAATGGGAAGGAGAGATTAGATCATAGGATGGAAAATTTCCGAGATTACATATATCTCCTTTGTGACCTCTCTTTTTTTATTTCTTCATGGATATACTTAAGGGTCACCTCATGGTGAGAATAGCAGGAATATTATCAAGCCTCAGATTTACTTAGAAAGGTAAATAAAGCTCTTCTCTATTGTCAAATAAATTAAAATGCACTAGGGCCTGTTTGCTCCATTGGAATAATTTCTGGTGGTTTCTTTTGCTTCTCTAGGTATCAAGTCCATTTGAGAGCAATGGTCAGTCACAGTAATCCGTCACCCAATCTTGTTCACAAACTGATTTATCTTTTATACTTCTTAAATGTTCTGTGAGTTGATTGATGGTTAGGTGAGATAATTAATGAAAAGCCACTTCTATCTGATATAGTTTTATTTTACCTTCAGCATAATTTCTGGATGCTGTAACTGTGTAGCTTTTCAGGTATCTCTTTTTTAAAAATTTGCAGTTGAAATGAGATGATGTCTGGGATTTGCTTTAAAACACTCAAGGGAAAAAAAATGGCAGATAGATGAGATAAGATTAGAAAAATGTTAGTACTTGTTAAATCTAGGCAATGACTACTTGGAGTTTAATACACTATTCTATCTACTTTGGAATTATGTGTAAAATTCCTTCTGCATTCTTAGTTACAATTCTTCTATAAAATTTTTTTTTTCCTCATCAACTACTTGGCTATCCTGAAATACTACTGATAGAAGAGAGTCAGAATAAATACTTGATTTGTTTCCTTTACACATCACTTTTCAGAGTATTGTTCTATTTTCTAGGTACTCCTTTTTTGGTGAACTGTGAATTTTTGTTTCTTTTATTGGTATTATTATTTGATTAAAAAAAATTTGGTATCTTTCAATCCATTGCAATTATTATACATTCTGGTGCTTAAGTTATCCCATCTTAGGCCAGTGGGAATCTCTTCAAATTGGCTTTTGTGCCCTTTTGACAGGATCTCACTAGTGTTTGGTGGCTTTCTTGTCTTTGGGCCGGACCAGAAGCTCCAGAGTCATCTTGTGCATTTCCGGTCCAAGGCCTAGAATCTGTTATCTCTCCAAGAGCTCAGGGCATTTTCATCTCAGCCATGGAGGTATCTGCCTCATCTAACTACAAGGAGGGGACACTGTGAAGGAAGGTTACATTGTGATGATATTGGTTAGCAGAAATGGGAAGGTTTCTCTGGACGAGCTGCTGCCGGACATCATTGTTCATTCTCCTGGGTGGCCCATGCTTCTCACAGATATCACTTGTTATTACTGTGTGCCTATGCCAGCCAGCTACCTCTTTCATAACTTGCTCCAGACTTCTTTTGGCTTACAAACACCGATCTTGCTGGCTTCTGTATGTCTTAGTTTCCATGGCTCAGTCTTTGCCCTTCGAATCTTTCCAGTGCCCAACCTCACCCACAGAATAATTGCCTTCTCACTTATATTTAGCACACACGCTTTCACTCAGTGTCAGAGTTAGAGAGTCACAATCAAACATCAACAACATTATCTTCATCCACAAACTTGATAATATTTTTAGGCTTAATCGTGATTGCTAGAACAAGAGTTATCAAGGTGTGCACACTTCCAGTCAAGGGCTTTGTACACACAATTTCATCATCTCGCTTAATCCTCACCACAGGCCTATGGAGTGTGTGTTACTGTTCCCATTTTACAGGTGAGCACCCTGAGGTCAGGTCACTCCTTTAAGGAGCTGGGAATCCCACGGAGGACTCTCTGAAGCCAAAGCTGGCACCTTGAAGCACGGTTCAATGCCTCCTCTGTCGCCCAGGAATGACAGAGATACAAAGAAATAGAAGACATGGCTTTTCTTCTCAAGGAGTGTATAATCCTAACGGAGAAAGATCTTCACAGAAAAAAAAATCAGCATGAAGAAGCATATGACAAGAGACATGTAACTGTTTCCCTTCCAATCCACTTACCCTGTGCTGTCAGATTAATTTTACTCAAATGTTTTTGCTCTCATTATCCTCCTGCTTCAAACTTCAGAGGTTCCCCACTGCCTTCAGGATAAAGTCCAACTTGCTTGCTTGGCGTTTCAGGGCTTCCAAAATTTGGCCCTTACCTATCTTCTCATGTGTGAAATTCCACTGTGAAGCTGGCTTGCGAACGGGGTTTCTAAGCCAAGGGACACGTCTGGTGCTCTATGCTTTTGTGTCCTAGAAATGCTGTCACATAAGGGCATCCAAGTTTTACTTAGTTCCGCCTTTTAAAACATGGTCCATAAAAGATGTAAAGTCAATTGCTGCTCTGAACCCTCCCCTGTTAGAACTCTCCATTGTAGCCAAACAGGTCTTATTCCCCAAATGCATCTTCACAATTTCTGCCTCTGGGCCTTTGCTCACGTTACAACCTCGCTTTGATGCCTTCCTCTTTTCTCGACCTGCCCTCCTTCAAGAGCCATTGCCATCTTGGAGCCTCCTTGATTCCTTCAGGCTCTTGTTTAATATGATATCATTTGAAATTTCTCAGATCTTATTGTCTGTATCAATGACCATATACAGTCTCAGATTACCACTTATGTATATTTAAAATTGTATTTGCTCTTTTTCTAATTATGAAAGTAACAAATGCTCAAAGCAAAAACTTGGGGATGTGCCAGGCACAATGGGAGAACATTAATTACTGATAATCTCACAACCCAAAGATAAGCACTGCTAATAGTCTGCTGTGTGTGTACATATACATTACTGGATATATAACAACAGTGGCATTCACACTGTACCTATGATTTCATAACTTGTTTTTCCTCTTAACAAAATTTCTCTTGTCAGTAGTATTCGTACACATAGATTTTAAATGTCTACATAACACCTCATCATATAAATGTTCCCTTGCTTAGTGATTCAATTTTATATTAGTAGATATTTACATGGTTTTTCTATTATATGTTGCAGTAAATATATTTTGGACTTCTTATCTTTTTAATATGGAGGAACTAAGAATATTTCTCTAAAGGTAGACATACCTGGTTTAAAACCACTTCCTAGCTCTTTTCCCTTGGGCAATGATGTAAACCTTTCTAAGTTTACATTTCCTCATCTTTGAAATATTCATGAAATCACATCATATCACAGTCTTGTTGCAAGGTAACTGGCATGTGGTAAGTCAATAATAAATGTGGGTTATTATAAGTTTTATTTTTTGGCCTCATGTCTTTTCACCTATAACTGGATCATAAGTCCCTTAAGGGGAATACTTTGTCTCATGGGGCTTGTGTTGTTGCCCTCATGTCTGTCCCACTGTATTATACAAAATTGGTGGTAAATCGATGTTTGTTAATGATCACAACAATGATGCCTCAATATTCACTGAATGCTCACTGGGTAGGAAGTTACTCTTAGTAATAGTCCTGGGCAAATCCAAAACTTTTATTACAACTTAAAGACTTTAAACTTTTCTCTCCTCATCCAATGCTCATTTTTGGTCCTAATCTTAGTTTTCTAATGTTCAAATTTTCCCCTGTATTCTTTACATCCCAGTTGTTGCCATTTTTGTTGATTTGCTGTTCTAGTTGTAGACTGTGTTTTAATAGCAGGATTTGGGAAGATCTATGCTACCCTCATGTGATGGTATTTCTAGGGCACTAATGCATGGCACTGGGAAACACATCTTTGGCTGAGCTAGCCAGTTCAAAAGCCAGCTTCACAGCAGAATTTCACACATGCAAATGAACCATTGTGATCCTAGTCATGAAAATTCATGGAATAGTGGCTAGTTCAGTGTGGATGACCTGTCAATTTGGCAGCCAATCATTTAGTTAAACATCCAAATTACTGGCCACTCAGACTAAAGCTAGTCTTCCTGTTTGTGACTGGGTTCTATGTAATCCTATTAAAAGCAATGACATTTCCTTTGATTTGTGGCAGCTAATGGTGTAGAAGTACCATGCAGGCATCGGACATGTGTCTGGCACAGTTTAAAAGTGGGCATTGTGAGAATGGACTGTTTGTGTTACTACTGGATTTATTCTTAAAATACTAAATATCTTCCATTGAATAACAGGCAAAGTATCAATTTCATGGGTGCCCCTATTTAGTATTTTCATCAATTGTAAATGGGAGGTCCTCTAAGGAATGCATCATCATTTTTCGATGTGCACTAATTGATTTTGTCGGATCTATATTTCACTCCTTGGACCAGCCCGTCCCGTCAGGCAACCAGACAGAAAGTCATGAAGACCCCTTGGGGCCTGGTAGACCTTAGGATTTGACTGAAGTGACCCATTCTTAGTTTCAGATAAAAGGTAGTAGCATTGTTATGCTGGGAAGTGAATCTAGAACAGTAAACCCTAATCACAGACTTCACTGAGAATCTAATGAAAACTCCAGACTTTAAGTCGAGGGAAATGTACAAACAATCTAGTCTGAAAGTTCTGAGAGTTCATGTGTCTGTCAAAGCCCAGGGGGTTGAGGGAACCATGAATTTTAGGTTAAGATTCCTGCTCTGGGTGTGAGAGTGGGGAGTGGGAATAAAGAGAGACAGAGAGATAGAGGAGAAGCACAGAGATAGGAAAAGACAAAGAGAAGCAGAGAAAGAAACACAGAGGCAGAGGCAGATGCAGAGACAGGGTGTATAACTCCAGTTTTCTTAGCAGAATACAACTTCTCAACACTATGCTCATCTAGATTCTTTTTTTTTTTTTTTGCGGTATGTGGGTCTCTCACTGTTGTGGCCTGTCCCATTGCAGAGCACAGGCTCCGGACGCACAGGCTCAGCGGTCATGGCTCATGGGCCTAGCCGCTCCGCGGCATGTGGGATCTTCCCGGACCGGGGCACGAACCTGTGTCCCCTGCATCGGCAGGTGGACTCCCAAACACTGTACCACCAGGGAAGCCCATCAACTAGATTCTAATAAATGTTTTCACATGTTCCTAACCCTCCTTCTTCTGGTGAATTAAATCTCTCATATGAGAGACACAACACATCCCACACCTGAGGATTTTTGACCTTAGTGTGGAGAAACTCGACAGGGACACAGATTTCATTTTAAAGGCAAGTATGTAGGCCGCTTGAAGACACCGTCGTATAGGTTAAAGGACTATTCGGTTTGTAAGTGAAAAAGCCTTTTGTGTACACTGAAGACCACTGATCGAATAATTGTACTAAAAATACTACTGATTAGGAAGCCTTACCTCATATATTTTTCAAGGAGTTTTTATATACATTCTCATATTTTATTCTCACAGTAGCCCTGATGTTAGGTAGGAGAGAAATTGCTATATGTATTTTAAATTTAAAGAAATGGAGACAGAATATCTATCGAGACTTTCCTGGAATCACAGATATGCAATAAATAAGTGAACTCTAGAAAACTGATTTTCCAATTTTTGATTCTAGGTTGAATCTATATACCCGTGTTGATAGTAACATCCATATAACCAGCATAAATCTTTTGTTTCCGAAGACGAAATATATGAATTTAAAATAGTGTTCTTAAAATGGGACAAAATAAGAGAATCATAGAAATTTAGAGGGTAGGCGGCCCTAGAGATGAATTTTAATCTGGCTTCCTCATGTTAAGGATGAAGCCCTGACCCAGAGGACCTGAGACTAAAGCAGGGCCTCTAGCTGGCCTGCAGGAATGTGCAGAGGTGACAGAGTCTAATACCATGAGCACTTGGTCCCAGATTTCTTGCTTTTGTTGAACTAGGAAGAAGTGGGGTGTGAAAACATCTATTCTATGTCTTACGATGTCATTAAGTAGAGTGACTTGGTGATAATTTTGAAATATTAGGTGTGAGTCAAATCCGGTCCTCCACTTAGGTGATGCTTGGAAAGTTTAAAATTCCAACAGTGTTTCTCAGAAATAGTTTTTATAGGATAATGTATAGTTCTGCACATTCTGTTGGCCTGGGAACACATAAGGAGATATGACAGATTAACTGCTCTGCTTCTCAAGCTATAATAGAGAGTCCTAGGTTAGAATAGGTAATATATGTAGCAAAGATGGATATATAACACATACATCTACATCCACACATATATATATTCATGTGTAAGTGTCTATAAAAATTAGGTCTTAGGGTTATTTAAACACTCTTCACTTATAGCTTGCTTTTGGGGAATTATTTAGTTATGCAAGATATCACCATATTCAGTATATATATTTTTAATAATAAACATGTCTAGTCAAAGAAGGCATTAATGAAGTAATTCCCCAAATAAAACAGTCCATGATATCTGAGATGCAGCAGAGAGAGAGTGTGGTCTTTGTAGTCTAATCAAGATCACAAGACTTGTTTTGAGCGTCTGTCATCTTTAATTTTACGGCACTTCATTTCAGAGTAGGACTGCCAGGGTCACATGCAATTAAAACACAGGCAAGATTTGTCTTGTGAAATCTTAACATAAAAAGTAATGTGTTACTCCATTTTAACTTTTCTACTGAACTCTGTGAACTCACTAATTACTTTTCCCCCTTCCTGTCACCTTTTTGATATGACATGTATTTTATAGAGGAGATAGAAGTTTGGAATTTTTTTTTATATCATACATACGATTGAGGATAACAAAATTAAAGCAGAGAAAAAAGAAATGCGTTTTTCAGAAATACATTTTTTTGTTAAAGAAATATCTGAGTACTACAGCTTCAATTCCAAAGAACCTCATAGATCAAATTCTAGGAAATAACTGTTCATCTGTAGGGCAGGTAGAGGTGTAATAACGGACCAGCGATTTTATGGAGGCCAGGATGGTGAACCGGAGTTTATTCTCTGGGGTGCGGGGCAAGGGGGCTTTTATGTGATTGGCTGTGAAAAGCATTAAAAGCCAGCGCCAACGCGGAGCTTTGGAGCGCCAGGAGGCTTGTTCCATCTTAGTGATCAGTAAATTACATAGACCCTTATTAACCTTATTGATAAGGAGCTTAGGGAAGTCCCATTCAGGCCGCAATATATTCTTCTTTTTGTTCTCCTGTCTCCGCCTGCGATCCCAGCCGCTTTGTATGGAGAGCCTTTATGCTGCGCCTCAAAATTCAGCGTGAGTAGCTGCGCCTTTAAGTTCCAGCAACGGAAGGGCGCGCAGAGCAGCCTGCCCAGGGGCTCAGGGCCTATTGCACTGGTGCTGCGGACACCTGGAGAATGTTTGAAAATTTTGTGCTTAAAGAATCTTTTATATTGCTCCTCTTTCAATGCAGCTGGGGTCTATAGGGATCAGGGGATTATTTTTGATACCTGTCGAAAAGAGTTATGTCTACACTGATTTTCCATCCCTCACTACTAATTAACCTTATTGTATACAGGAAACAGTCTATTTAATACCTGCATTCTTTCTGTAATGCCAAGTAAAATGAAATCCAGTGTGAAATCTAGTTAGCGTTTGCCTTTTTGAAGTCATTTTTAAGTTTCCAGTTTTAGTGACTGTGACCTTAGAACTGATAGCTAGAAAAATGGTGAGCTCAAACCAATTTTGGTTTCAATTGTATTCTTCACCCCCTCCCACTTAAAAGCTGCCTTTCACCTGGATTTGGGAGGAGACGTTAGGAACGGGCATCCGGAGCTGGACCATCGTTCCCTGGAGCCTTCCCCGTTGACCTCTCGCTGGAGTTCTAAGGCTTCCCTTCAGACCCTCATAGGCTGGCCCCTGGTCCCCTGACTCTGTTTCTCTCCTCAGCAGCCGAACACCGCTGTCCTCTTCCTTTCAATCAGGGAGGCTTGAATTTGACCGAGGGACACGTCACGGCAAAGTAGTGCAGCAGCAGCACAAATAAATGCTGAAGGAGAGGAATCTGAGCCCAGGGTTAAAATACTGAAGGGAATCCCATTGGTGGAATATTTGCGAGGGAAAAAAAAGGTAGGGTCTAGCAATAAAGAGCAGAAATTAAACCGTGCAAAATGTCACCAAATGATGTGGAAAAATCCACACATCTTCAAGCATGCTGCACAATATGGACTCAGAACACATTTTGCTAGTGATCTGAGAATGGTTAGCGCAAGTCCTGCTCTTAAAATGTGAGTGTGCGTGTCTCAAATAAATGTGTCAGCTTAAATGGTGCCAGAGGGAAGTGTGGATCTTTCAGGCCGATGCTTTGTATTTGCCGAATTGCTTGGCTTTTGAGATTTTCGTAAATTGGTCAAAAAGTCTATGCTCTACAGCATTTATCCGACTCTCCGCCGCTGAGCTACTGGAGAGAAGTATTTCTTGTGCACTTAGACTTCAAAAGAGGCAGTTGAAGGCCTATCTGTTTGTTTGTTCGTTTGTTTTTGCGGTATGCAGGCCTCTCACTGTTGTGGCCTCTCCCGTTGCGGAGCACAGGCTCCGGACGCGCAGGCTCAGCGGCCATGGCTCACGAGCCCAGCCGCTCCGCGGTATGTGGGATCCTCTCGGACCGGGGCACGAACCCGTGTCCCCTGCATCGGCAGGAGGATTCTCAGCCACTGCGCCACCAGGGAAGCCCCAGGCCTATCTGTTTGATGATCCTTTGCAGGCGGGACTAGGAGTCAGTACAGATACCAGTGAGTTGAGACTACATAGAACTTGTGATGACTAGCTGATAAGAAACCCCATGGTGGATCAGAGTCGTATTTAATGTTGCTTATGTTCTGAGTGTCTGTCTTGGTTCACTCATCCAACAAGCATATACTGAGTACCAACTCTGGGCTTAGTGTTACCTCTCTCCCTCACTGCTTTCCTAGCACTCTCCTAACTGAATGAGGAGCGTTCTATAGAATCCAACTGCTTGCTTAAGAATTTCGTGGACCCTGCATGCTTCACTTCAAGCATAAGATAGCAAAAAGCAGCTGGATGAGTCTACAAGGGATGTGTGTGTGTGTGTGTGTGTGTGTGTGTGTGCGCGCGTATCCTTCTGCCAGGTCTCTCACCGAGACAGCTAGATGTTTTCATTTTGACAACACTGCTACAGATAATTGTCATCTTTTTGTACAAGATGTTCGCTGTATTCTCATCATTTGGGTGATTCAGGATCACTCTCCAGCAGCATGAGACACAGCGTGTTTTGATGCCTGCCTCTTTTTCAATTATATCTAAGAGGAAGACTGCTGGGGACCCATGTTTTTTCATCTTGCACAGGACCCCTAAAGGGCCAGATTTAATTTCAATACAATATTAAGCGGTATGATATGATGAATGATAACAGGACATTGACAAATACAGTCCAACACAGGGTAATATGATGTAACATAGAGTAGAAGCCACCCAAACAAGCACTTTTAAAGATGTGGGAAAGGAGGCTTCCGTGCCCTCCTCTCCATAATGTGGCGACATGGTCGGTACAATGTAGAAAAATGAAATGGTACGTGAATATTCAAATTATAATAGCAATAACATGAATGAGAGTGAATCATCTACTTATAACAACAAAGGTACTCTGTATTTCTTTGGGGAAATACATAATATCCCTCTTGTTCTTTCACGAAAATTAGTGTGAAAGTGAAACTCTCATCAGGTGTTTTAACAGGGGAGGGAGGAGTTACTCACATCTGGGGTATAAATATTTAGGTGTTCACCTGCTTACATTTCTTCATCGTTTTTCTTTTCTAATTGAGCGAGCATATATGGTCTAGTGGTTAAGGCAGGGGCCTCTGGAGCCATATTATTTAGATTCAAACTCTAACCTGACACTTACTAACTATGTGAACTCGGGTAACTTCGTTGTTTTTTCCCCCTCAGTTTCCTCAAGTGTGAATCAAGGATAATAGTAGTACCTTCCTCCACAGACTTATGAAGATTAAGTGCAGCAGTATGTGTAAAGTGCAGTTCCTGGCTCTTAACAAGCACTCAAGAAATGTTCGCTAATCAAAAATTAGTCATTCCAGGACTAATTTTTCTTGGTGGTCCTCTGAGTGGCCAGAGAAGGCACACTGCCCCGAGAGGAGGGGGAGACATCAGAGCAGGGGAGATAGAAAGGACCTGATGATCACCTGGGAGTCATGCTGTGGAAGAAGGCGGCAGCATGCGTGCTCGTCTGACTTGGGTCTGACTAGGTCCAAATATCTTAAGACGTTACTGTCAAATGTCGACTCATTGTCAGAATACCAGAATCTGCTCTGCCCCAACCCAGAAAAATTCAGCTGGAAAGGAGCCTGCTAGAGGAGTCCTGTGTAACAACAAATGCTGCTTTGCACGGAGCAGTCGTAATTCAGAGGTGGCGGGTGACACTCAGAAATGCAGTAGGACGATGCTCCTTAGTATTGGTTTCTGAATCTTCTGCCACTGTCTGAATTCAGATCTGTGTTAATAGTATGATGGCAATGATCTTCTGTCTGGCAGTGGTGCCTATAATTTCTCCCTGCCTCAAACTGTAATTCATAAAGTTGCCAGGAGAATCTTCACAGCTTTGCTAAAGTCACTTCGCTGCTAAACAACCTTCAGGGTCTCAGAATTGACTATGGACTTAATATAAAACCTCTTGGGCTTCCCTGGTGGCACAGTGGTTGAGAGTCCGCCTGCCGATGCAGGGGACACGGGTTTGTGCCCCAGTCCGGGAAGATCCCACATGCCGCAGACCGGCTGGGCCCGTGAGCCATGGCCACTGAGCCTGCGCGTCCGGAGCCTGTGCTCCGCAAACGGGAGAGGCCACAACAGTGAGAGGCCCACGTACCGCAAAAACAAAACAAAACAAAACAAAAACCTCTTGGTATGACATTCGAGGCCTTTCGGAGTCTGGTTCCAACTTGCCTTCTCATCATCTTCAGAAGATCATAAAGTTAATTGTTAGTCAATAAGCTGGAAATCTATCCTCTACCTCCAGACAGAGGTAGATGGGACAACTTCTGTTTTCACAGTGTATTACCTGTTTTAATTTCCTTCACATGATTCCATTAGACAGCCTTAAGAGGTGAGATAAGGCAAGTATGATTCTATTTCATAAACTGAAAAACTGAGACCCATTTTAGTTTGCAACCCTTGGTTTGAAGAAAAAGATCCACCTATTTTCTAAAGATGAGATGAAACATTTTTAATTGAGGAAATAATATGTGACTATTATGTTTGAAGAAAGTCTTTTCTTTTTTGTTGGTTTATTATTTTTTTTCATATTAAGATTTGAGGTTCCCAGGAGAGAGTTGATATTGTTTTGGTTTTATTTCTCATTTTTGACAACAGAGCAATTTGACCTAGAGCTCTTAGTGACAGTCCTTTGGGCAGAAAATCTTTGCGGGACCTTTTAATTAGGAATTGACAGCATGATTAACTTATAATTCACAAAAAATAAATGTGGAAAAGAGAAGTACAGGTCAATTTCTAGCTGTGTTCAACTGTAAGGACAGCACCAGTGGCAAGTGATTGTTCCCTTTTAACAGCTTTTCTAATTTCTCTTAATTGGATCCTTTGTTTTCTAATTGGAGAGAGAGAACTATCACATGGCTTTCAGTTACTAGCTGTGGCATGGTGATCCTGTCATATGGCACATGCTAAGTAAAGTCAGACCTGCAACATATAAGATGGAATAAATACCATCTCCAAGAAGCTCTGTGAGTAGGAAAGAGGGACAAGCTCCCGTGTCCTGGGAGGAAAAGCCATGCTGCAACTGGACATGCTAACTAGCCTGATTTTCCAGGGAGACTGCTTTGGACTTCCATTATGTTAAGGTTATGATTTCTTAAAAATATTTATTCATCATAATATATAAATGCTTCTAAGAGTACAAGATTATCTCTTGCACTCCTAGAAAACGTTAAAAGCTGTACACACACACATATAAGCCCACACACGAAAAAATGCCAGTGTCCTCCAAGTACCTTGTTTTCTTCTGCCCACTGGTGAATTTAGAGATTCTCTTTCTAAGAAACAAAGTTTCTCATTTTACAACCTCCATTGGATCTCTTTTGCCTACAGGATAAAATCTAAATATTTTATCACGTCCTGTATCTGACTCCAACTCTATTCTCCAAAATTGCCAGGCGTGTGCTTCCCACGAGCTTCTTACTTTTCCTTGGAGGGGTTAGGTCTTTCATGACTCTGTTCATGCCATTCCTGCTCCCTAGTGTGTCTTCTACATTTTTCTTTGGTTAGTTTTACTCATTGGTCAAGGCCAGATTGAAAGGGTTACCTTCCTAGTGAAGCTTCACCTGACTCTCCCAGGCACAATCTGTTTTTTGGTTCTTTGTCAACCACTGAACTTTAACACCTCTGTACCAGCTTCTGCTCATTCACCCATTCAAAAATACTTTCTTATGAATAAAACTGGAAAAAATACTTTTTGAGCATCTCTGTGTCGAGGTGCTAAACCCTGGGGCTACATGGTCACTAAGAGGGCTGAGCGCCTGATCTGGTATTGAACTGTAACTAATCCTTAGGTGATTGTTTTCCTTACCGGACTGTGAAACTGCCTAGTGTAGTAATATTTGCCTTACTTTGTATTCGATCAGCAGAGTCTAGACTTGCACCTAGATCAGATAAGGTGATTAAGAAATGCTCATTGTCTTTAAATGTCTTCTTGATGGAGAATGTTGATCAGTTTTATAAAATCTAACCCCTCAGCGAGGCAACCTAGTATACCTACAATCTTGGCTTTTAAACTTGGAACAGTGGATAATGAGCATCATCGCTGTCCCTGAGATGTTATGGAAGCTAATGACCTTTCGGCGTAAACTTTTTTATGCCTTTAGTGTGTATAAGTCAGATCCTGTGATGGGCGCTTTGGCTCAGCACCTTGGAACGGTCTTCTTCCAGAGAGGAAACACAGTCTTTGATTAAATGCCCTCAGCGGGCAGGGACAGGACACAGCTGGGGTTTGAATAAGGCTAAATCCCATCAGATTGGAAATCAAGAAGCTGCTGCTTTTGAAGATCATAAATCTGGAAGGCAGCAGAGGCAAGGGGCTGTGAGTCCCTGCTCAGAGAAGGTAGTGCCACGTCTCTGTGGCTGCTAGCGCTTCTTCTCTCTGGCTGTTGCTCCCAGAATTACTTTAAAGATGGACACGAGAAGGGATAAGATTTTAACACTCGGACTACTAAGAAGCAATGAAAGCCTTGGAGAAGACCTAATTAAGAATATGAAATGTCATGGAAATGAGGAGGACTTGAATGCCAGAAACTCTTGTTTCATGTCTCCATGTTTTTCTGAAAGGCACAAGCACAACTTTGAATAAAAGAAGAGCTTAAAGCTGCAAGTCTGTTAGCTCATTGCTACCAGCAACTTTAGATCATGGGGTTTTGCCTCATGTGACTTTCCTTGGCTTTGTGATATTTGTATATGTCCCACTCCATGAAACCACACTTCAGCATTTATTGTGGTTGCTTGTGTTCTTGGCCATCAGCCAACTTACTGGCGCCATTGCCAAAATGAAGACATTCAACAGGGGTAAGGGAAACCTCTCCTTCCTCAGGCAGCTCCGTGGATGCTGGAGCTGCGTGCACATCTGGCTGTCTCTCGAGCAGCTGCTCTCCCTCCACCGTATACCCCACCCACGCAGACAGCCCAGGCCTCTGAGCTCCTTATTGCTCTAAGTGTTTGCTCTTGGATCCGTGCTTCACGTGTTTTATTTACATGCTTTATTTTTCATTTTATGAACAAATCGATAACTAGACTTACTCTTTATCGCACTGGATTAGCTTTATTTATTCCGTTTGAATTTGATTAAAAAGCTGTCAAACATAAGTCTACATTTATATCAGCAGAATAATTTCACAGAACCGGCTATGAGATGTGTTCAGCTAGAACACAGTTTTCAAAATAAAACAATGTTTGATATATTCTAGACAGTTACCCTTTTGTTTATCCATGACAACTGAAATTAACCATCAAATGGATAAAGCAATCCAAGTCCAGTCAAGTAATCCTTAGGGCATATGAAAAAAAAGCCTTTTTAAAAAAAGTTCTTTCTAGATGGATTTAATGTAATTCACCAATAAAGCATCCTCAGAAGCATAATAAAAATTCTACATAAAATGACATAGCCAGGGAAAAGGAAGATATACAGTCTGATGAAGATTCAAAATGGATGTTAACATTAAAAATGAACAGTCATGCAATTCCTGTATAATATAAAGATCAAAATTGCAGGGCACTAATTTTGCTTCTAATTTATAAGACAGTATGTTTATGGGACTGCAAATAGTATATGTAGAAAAACATATCCAGGGCTTCCCTTGTGGCGCAGTGGTTGAGAGTCCGCCTGCCGATGCAGGGGACACGGGTTCGTGCCCCGGTCCGGGAGGATCCCACATGCCGTGGAGCGGCTGGGACCGTGAGCCATGGCCGCTGAGCCAGCGAGTCCGGAGCCTGTGCTCCGCAATGGGAGAGGCCACAACAGTGAGAGGTCCCCGCGTACCGCAAAAACAAAACAAAACAAAACATATGCAATGGCAAATGTTTTGAACTGCCATTTTTCTTCAGAAAAAATGCCATTCAACATGTATTTGTAAATTTCAGCATCTAGCACCAAGGATAGCTGGACTAGATTTACACTTAATGAAAAGGTTCTTGAAAGAGGAAATATGTCTATTTTGGTTGAGATCCTGATTTCCTTTGTTCTATTTAAAAAGTATTAATTTCTGCCTTCTCCCGTCTTTTGGTTCTACTCGTGTACCCGTGGGCGTATGGGCAGAGGCCTGAGGCAGCCAGGGTAGTGAAGAGGCTCACCTGTGTGGACACATACCCACACTCTCAATCACACTCACACTCACACTCACTCACATGTCTACACATACACAACCACACGTCCAATGCCCGGGAGTCGAATTAAGGCTATTTTTGGATATATGCTGTCCTCTGAACAATATTCTATAGCATGGAGCATGCATAATGTATGCCTAGAAGCGCTGAAATGCACAACACTGAAGGGGTTAATGTAGAACACATATAGGCAAACACTGTCAACTATTTTATTCAAATGTTTGGAACTTAAACACAAAATCATCATTAAGTTTTTACAAAATGAGGCATCTGTCACTTGAAAGGAAAAAAATATTTCAGAAATATGTTTACAGAAACGTAAAAATATTAGGCATCGAGACAGATGTGAACATACTCAGTAACTCGTCTTGTCTGTCAGTCTTCCTCCGAGCCAAAGATCTTACTGTACTCGCTCAGCATGAGCTCGGCGATCTGGTTCTGGTACACCATGTGCACCGCCATGTTCCCTGTCTCGTTTTCGGCTCGCAGAAGGGTGGGTCCAAATACAATCCCTAGGCTTTGCGTGGACATGAGGTTCTTGGATGCTTCGGCCACTATCCTATGGAGAGAGAGAGAGAAAAAAAAGACCCACTGGAGTTTGAATAAAATTGTGGCTACTTTTGAATTATAAAGTTCTGTGATCTTGAATCCTTTTTCTTCGTTCAATTTCGACTTAAAGAAGGAGAATAAGGGCAGTGATTGGCTTTGGCAAAACACAGAATGCAACACAAGCAAAAAAAAAAAAAAAATTCAGGTTCCAGAAATACTACTAGACCACAGCATTATTTAATCTTCTACTCTGTGTGCTTTACTGTATGGAAATAGAACCTATGACTTTTGGGGGGAGGATTCTATCCCCATAATACCTGGCCATTGTGGGTGCTTAATAAATGTTTGTGGAATGAATGAATGAATAAATTAGCAAAACTGAGAAAAATTACTGTGGAGAGTTAACAAGATTCAACCTGTGAAGTGGTTATAGTCAATGGAGGAAACAGGTCAGACATGCACAGAATATATAAGAAGCCAAACACACAAAAAATAGAACAATAGATACATAATTCATGATGGAAGGACCAAAAAAATAATTAAGTTTTTAGTGATTAGCATGAGTAAAGTATTCCTGACAAATGCTAATTGCAATATGTTTTGTAGAGAGGGTAGGTTCTGGGACATTTAGGTGTATAACAAAATTCTAAGTGTTCCCACCCATTTTACTCAATTTAGCTCACATCTCAATAAAATGCAGAAGCCTGTAGCATTTGCAAAGGAGAAGAGTCCCACTGGAATCAAAGAAATGTTTGCTTATGTGAGGACTGTGGAGAGCTGGAATACCAATGAAACATTAGGATGTGGTTTTATTACTGGTAATGTCTTGCCTGCTTCAACACGGGACTCTTAAAAAGAAAATAAAGCCCCCTCCTATCAATTGAGGCTTTAAAATAAAAAAAAAGAAGGCTTATTCTCACCATTGAAACCCCCTTGGTTTTATATTAAAATTAGGTTTTAGTGATGTTAGGGAAATAGGGAGAGCACATGGAAGGACAGGGTGCTAAGAAATACTGTAGTCTGCATTCCTGCAGAACACCGACCCAAGGGAAATATAAGCTCAGAGAATAAAGTGGGGCAAAGGAATAATTTACTGCAAGGCAGTGGGGCATCCAGTCTCAGAGCCCACTGGGGCACTGGTTGAGCTCTAGCGGACTCTGTGTTTGGTCTGTGTGGGCCCACCTAGTCCCCACTCAGAGGAGGCAGGAGGAAGGAAGACTTGCTCTCTTTCCATCTCTCCACAAACCCAGATCTCTGACATACCATTTCGGTGACCAAGAGCCCATGCCTCCTCTCTCCTGAAAGAGACTGAGAAGGGCCAAAGCCTTCAGTTTGTGACTCCCCACAAGATGTCAGCAAGATGTCACTGACCTGATCAATATCAGTAGTAATCAAGGAAAATCAAGTATTATTCTAAGCAATTTTATTTATTTATTGGCCGCAGAGGCATGCGGGATCTTAGTTCCCTGACCAGGGATCAAACCCGCACCCCTATTCCATACTGGAAGTGCAGAGTCCTAACCACTGGACCGCCAGGGAAGTCCCTATTATTTATTTTTTATTTAATTTAATTTTTAAATTGAAATATAGTTGATTTTATTCTAAGCAATTTTGGGGTCTCATTTAACTTCATAACAATCCCATGAGGTAGTATCTATTATTTAAGCCCTTTTGACAAACGAGAAGACTGAGGCCAAGAGCGGCGAAGTGCCTGATATCACACAGAGCTGAGGCTCAGACCCAGGCAGATGGGTTGCAGCTCCCATGGAAACATCATTGCCCTGGGGTGTGTTATGGCTCCTATGCTTAATAACTGGGCTGACGTGTCACTCTACCATCTTCCACATGGTTATTGGTCCTTCCATAAGGGGGTCTGGAGTTTTATTCCTCACAGTAGCATTGTGATTGACAGCCTGGTTACAATGGATTTATTGTGGGGAAAATTACTCTTAAACTTGGACTAAATATTCAAGATATTCTGCCTCCCATTTTCATTTTTCTTCTCCTTCAAATGGAAAGCATTTGTACCTGTGCGTAATGTTGGCATGACTACGTTTCTGGAAGGGATTCTCACATTTAAAGTATCAGTGAGTTATCAGAGACTTCAAGTTCAGAGTTTCCTTTGGAATGTAAGAAACTGTGCCACTATGCTACTACATTTACCAAAAGTCTGTAGAATGATTTTAAAACACTCTCCTAACCTGGAGTAGGCACAAATGGAGTGGGGCTTTGCTTCTCTTTAATACACCTATTTACCTTGGCTTAAAGTCTCTCTTGAGCCTCTCCCAGACCTCTTGATTATAAAAATCACTTGTATGATTCACTGTGAAGGAAGACAGTTTTTCTCTTTTGGATTTAAAGTAATACCTTTTTTTTTTTTTTTTTTTTTTTGGGGTTATGCGGGCCTCTCACTGTTGTGGCCTCTCCCGTTGGGGAGCACAGGCTCCGGACGCGCAGGCTCAGCGGCCATGGCTCACAGGCCCAGCCGCTCCGCGGCATGTGGGATCTTCCCGGACCGGGGCACGAACCCATGTCCCCTGCATCGGCAGGCGGACTCTCAACCCCTGCGCCACCAGGGAAGCCCTAAAGTAATACCTTTTTGGGATGCTAACTCATTCATTGACTATGCCACAATAATAATTTAAAATTTTGTTAAACAAATATGGAGAGAGATAATATAAGTGATCAACCTGTGTTACTTGTGTCCATTTCTCTTCACACTCTCTGTGTGACTTTAATAAAACCAGTTTTAACTAATGGGTGCTTTCAAGTAATCTTGTTACAAGTAGATTTTACCAAATAACACTTAGTGTTGTATTCTTGTTATATTTGCATTACTGCAGGTTAAATTTTCTTAGCAGCTTGGAATTTTTTCCAAGTTGGGAAAATTAAGTTACTTGCAATAACTTTTAGAAAAATCAAATGTAGTTAAGAAAGAATGTTAAGAAAATGTGGATATGTATTATACAGAATGCATGCTTTCTTGCCTATTCCGTTACAAAACGTGTGCTTGTGTGTGTGTGTGTGTGTGTGTGTGTGTGTGTGTGTGTGTATGTATTTCATTGGCAATTTATGTTCTGAATATCAACCAACCAGTAGTTGGTGTATTGAGAAATCAATCAGTCTTTAGGTTAGAAAAGATGCTGAGGGTGAAGACTATTTTGGGGTCGAAGTCACCAACTACCAAACTGTATGATTCATGTAGATAGACAAAAATATTCTTACATCAACATTCACATTAGATTAAACCCCTTTATAGTAAAGAGTGGTGATAGATATTTCTAGCAAAGAAGGCTCCCAAACTGGGGATGTCTGGAAAATGTATTCATGCTGTTATGGATGTATTCATGCTGTTATAGACTTCACTATTCAAATGTGAACTTACCTGCGCTGTACCTCAACAGACTCTTAAATAGTTAAGTGGTTGATTTAGGACCACATAAGTAGTCAACCACAATGTCAAAATACAGCTAGAATACAATCCTACGAAATTATTCAAATCTCAGTTTTTTACCTCAGATCAATGGGTGTCATAATTTCCACTCTCACTATGGGGACTATCTGGGCATTGCAAGTGTCATTATTTCTGAAGGCTTCAACTAGTAAAACATATGTAGAGGAGATATAGAGGCTATCGAAAGAAATAAAAGCCCTGCATGGAAAAAAATGCAATCTAGTATGTAAGATGGAAAACTCTCAAAAACAGTAAGTTGTACTTCCAGTAGTTTAAAATACAGTTGAGTTGTGTTATTGGAGGGGAGGATCTGATTCAGAAACCAAATAGATTTTTACTATGGGTTTGGCAGTACTTCCAAGACAGCTTTCACTAAAGTGAGTCCCGCAAAACACCATCTCTGTGACATACTTCACAAAAATAGCAATCTGGAGTAAGAAAAGTTTTGGAGAAAATTATATGCCATTTTTCTTTCTTGGAAATTTACAATGCACAATAGCATAATAAAGGCTCTGACAAGTCCTGCAGAAAACTAACCCTGTTCATCTTTGTGTAACTCTTGCGCTCCCTAACTTACTTGCACGTTGTGGATCCTCTTTCTTGAGAGACAATAAACAGCATACATTAAGAAATGTTACTTCTAGTGTGCTTTGCTAAGGATCTACTAAGTCTGAAACATTATGGATTTCACCCTCCTATGCCACCCAGGCTTCAGAACTCCATAGCAGCTAATTCAAAGAGGTCAGATTGTGGTCATTTCTGGCAAGTTCCATCCCTCGGGTAGGGCTTAGATTTCATCTGGCCTTAAACTCCATGACAGTGTTGTAAATTTTGAGCTACAATTTAACCTGTTTTCAGCAAAGAAATGAAAGAAGCTCCCTTTTTAGGACAAAACAAAGGCCAAAAGGCAAAAGACCACATCTGAATGAGAAAGGTGAGAGCAGAGACATGGTTGAGAGATTACCACACAGTAAATTGATGGATGGTAAGAAGGTGCAAAAACATTTAGATCTTAGATCAATATTTGGAAATTCTTCTACATGTTTGTTTACTCACCATTAGATTACTCCCAAGAAATCCTTATAGCAAAGATACGTGATTTGCAGCCACATGAAGAGCTCAAAGTTTAGTGCCTGTGAATGCTTGACTAATAGGAAAAATACCCCAAACTGCAACTCTTTTGAAAAAGGCTATTTATTAACACTGCTTAGTTTAAAATAGCCTGACAAAAATAATTATGATTTTATGAATTTCTTCACAAAATAGCACTTGATATGTGTTCATTTTAAAAGAAACTCTTATACCGCTAAGTAAATTCAAGTTTATAAAATCTTGAAGTGGGTAAGAATTCATTTTTCTGGCAAGAGATCAAAAAGGTGATATACAGTTTACAGCATAAGAAGGAAAAGAAATACCAGAGCTACTTTTTGTTGGGCCCAAATGGACGGAGCAATGATCCATCAATTTTAGATTATTTTAGAAACAATCTATAATCCAGAGCTATAGGCGCTGGACCCCAGGCAAAAAAAAAATCCTCAGAGCCTTATGCTGGGTAAGTTTTTCCAAAAGTGAGCTGAATTGCTAACTCAAAGGAATTTCTTAGTTGCTTAAGATCACAGCCAAATGATTCAAAATGAAAGAGAGATTTACTATAAAACTAAAAATTAATGCTGAATTAAGAAGACCAAAGCATTTAATAATAGTCCAGCTCCAAACAGATATATGGATGCAAACTTCCTTTTAAGTTTGTGCTTTGCTGTTACCATAGTGACTTGCAAAGCAAGTAGAAAGCCACATAATTGCCTGCAGAACAAGCCTCAGGTTATTGGAGGTGTACTAAAAATATTCCCTTCCCTATCTCTGGATTGCTGTGATTTTTCCAACAGACATAACTTTAGGATGGTTTAACTTGAATGGGGAAAGTGCGGTGGTAAACGTACTTTTGCCATCAGGTCACACTTGCAAAATACAGCTCATCCACTGTATGTGAAATGTTAATTGTGACTTTGACCATTTCAGTGAAGAGAGGCTGTTAAAAATAGAATAAATTTTCAATGTGCTCAACTTATGTTTCCTATGTGCTATAACTACTTTTGGGGGGGGGGTTCCATGCTAACCATATGCTTGCCTACTCTCAATCTGCACAAACTATACTGCTGTCTACACTGGCCTTTTTATTTTTTTTTAAAAGATTGGGGACTTAGCAGGAATTCTACCTTCTCCCTTAAAGTCATGGCTGTATGTTAGAAAATTTTTCAAATATTGCAAAAGCAGAAGAGCATTCACAAATGTTTTTGCATTTAATACTAATGTATTTCAAGGCAGTGATTCACTGGTGATTCAGTCATTTTTTATATGCAAATTTATAAATTAATTGATTTAAACTAATTGTAAAGTCTTCAATTTTACTTAAATATCATATTATTGTTTTCCAAAGTAAGCAAAAAACTATCCTCCTAAAAAGGAATTACTGCTATATTCCGATATTTTTGCTTTTAAATTATCTTTAAAGCTATGTGCATGTAATTCTTTCAAAGCACATCATGGAAAAGGTACTTTATATGGCAGTCGCACATTCACAGGCAACAGGGCCTTATTCTTTGCATTTATTGAGTACCCTCTTTCCATTGATTTCATTGCAAAAGACTGAAACATTTTCAATTATTCACTTGTTTCATATTTATATTGATTGGCCATTACAGGGAGAGTCTAATGTATCTTTAAAGCAATATTCAGAACAATAAGACAGGAGGAGTGATAAAATAAAAAAAAGTGGCTAGCCCATAGACTTCAAAATGGCTTATTTCTGGTTGGAATATGTATTCTATAAGGTGATAACAACCATGGATAAAATGGGATATCATAGCCAAAGCTCTTACATAGCAGATAATATCAAAAGGAACACTAACAGTAGTTACTATTTGTTGAATATCTTTCATGTGTTAATCACTGTGCTTCAAATATATCACAATTTTCAAAGGTAGACTTAAAAATCAGCTTTAATTTCTTTTGTTATGATTTTAAAGTAATACATTCTATTAGAATTTGAAAATTTAGTAAAGTATAGTAAAGAAAAAACCACACCAGCAACTGTGAACAGTAACTCAAGGTACCCATTATTCATTCATAAAAATCTGTTACTCAGTAGACCTGCTATTACTCAACACCTGCTAGGTGCCTGACGCTGTTCTGGATGTTGAGGATGGTGCAGTGAGTAAAACAAAATCCCTGCCCATATGCAGCATACAATCTAGTGGGGGAGCCAGACAACAAACAATACACTATATCAGTATATGGTGTGATTTCAGGCACTGAGGTACTTCAAGAAAAACTAAGAGAAGTGGTGGTTCTTCCACTGACCCTGGGAGCCTTTTAAAAGTTTCTCATGGCCTAGAATCCATCCCCAGAGATTCTTCTTTACCAAGAATGAGTGGAGCCTGGCTGGCTGTAGATAATACAGCCCCTAGATTATTCCACTGTGTAGAGAGGTGGAAAGTACACATGTGGCAGACAAGGTGCTCAGAAGTTCTTTCTAAGGAAGGGATGCTGGGGCAGAGAGCAGCTTATGTGCACAAACCAAGGGAAAGAAAACGCCAGGCAAGGAAAAGTAGGTAGAAAGCCCCAGTGGTGAAGTTGGGCTGGGTGGTTCTAGGAATAGAGAAGAGGAGAGTGAGGCAGAGAAGGTAGGAGCTGCTGTGGGCGGACTCATGGGCCTTGGTAAGGATTTAGGACTTAATTCTAACAGTTATGGGAATTCAACCTTGGGTTTTGAGCAAGAGAATAACACTGCCAGCATTTAATATAAATGTATAAGTAATTTATTTACATACATATTCAAGAAAATACTTTCTATATAATTTTGTATTCACCGTTTTTCACTTCTATCATGAGCAATTCCCATGTTTTATATAAGTAGTATATATTTTTTACTCATTATCTTATATGGGACAGAATGGGCTGTACCCTATGATTTCTTAGTAGAAGTGAAATTGATGTATTAAAAAATATTTTTGTGTACTCTTTCTCCACATTTTGGAGTATTTAGGCAGTGGTTTCCAAATGGGGCAACTACCCACTCCCACTCCCCCTATTAGGCATTTGCAATGTCTGGAGACATTTCTGATTGTCATGACTGGGCGGAGTGGGGGAGTTGAGTTGCTATGGTATCTAGTGGGTACAGGCAAAGGATGCTGCTAAACATTCTACAGTGCACAGGACAGTCCCCCAAACAAAGAATTTATCCAGCCCAAAATGTCAATAGTGTTGCTGTTGAGAAACCCTGCCTCAGGGTAAAATAGTAGAAATGTAACAATTAGATCGATGGTTCTGAAACTTTACCATTCATGAGAGTAATTTGGAAACCATATGAAACACAAGTTTGCTGAACTTCACCTTCAGATTTTTGGTTCAGCACCTCTGGAGAAGGACTTGCGAATATGCATTTGTCACAAGTCCCTAGAGATGATACAACTGGTCCCGGGACCACACTTTGAGAACTTGTGCTAGATTAAGATATTGGTTCTCTTTTCTTAAAATATGATAACGTGGGATATGTAACATGACAACCCATAGTCCTGTTAGCATTATTATCACTTGGTTTTATTCTTTTTAAAATAATTGCTAACTTGATAGGTGAAAAATGATTGTCATTGTTTGAATTTAGGATTCTTTGAAGTTAGGAGATGGGGAAGAAGTTAAGAAAAGAACAGCCATGTGGATTTTTTCTTCTGTGAACAATTGTGCATATCACCTGCCTTTTTCCTATTGAGAGCATATCATTTTATTTGTTTACTTAATCCACTTACTTATTTTGTATAACAAAACTAACACACAGTCTTTAACAGCGTGCTAATCAGGAGTATGTAGAATAAAAAGGTAAAATACTCTGGTTTTCTAGTCAAACTCCTTCATGATAACTATAATTAACAGATGGGTGTTCCTTCTGGATGCTTTTCTATCTATCCGTCTACCTATCTATCTATCTATCTATATTTTTTCTTTTTAAAAAAGTACATAATATGGTACAATTTGCTTTTTTCCCCCTTAACTATATATCATGGGAATCTTTCTAAGTCAGTACATATAAAAATACCTCACCCTTTAAAAAAAATGTTGTTACATTTCATAACATGGAAATAATTTATTTAACCATTCCCCTGCTGATGGACTTTTAGGTTGCTTCTAATTTTTTGCTGTTACAGACAATGCTACAATGAACATCCTTGTACATACAGATTTGTGAGTTTTTTATGTATTAAGGTGCCTAATACTTCATTACTTTTGTTGTACTTATATTCTCCCAATTCTTTTTTTCCTTAATTTTGTTTATTTAAATTTTGTGTGGTCATATCTAGCACTCTTTCTTTTGGAATTTCTATCATTGTTTTTGTTATTATAAAATTCATCCATTTAAATAAATCAGATAAATGTCATTAATATTTTTTCCTAATTTTAAAAAATGATTTCATTTCATATCCTCTAATTCATCTCAGTATATTTTGCTGTTTGAAATGTGATGGTAATCTCAATCTTCTTTTTCTTCCAAAGCTAGCTGATTCCCCCAACCACATTTCTTGAATAAATTGCTATTCTCCATTGATTTGTGATGCTACCTTCCTACAACTCACAGACACACACACCTGGTATTTTTACTCTGTGGATGACTTCTGTGTGTATTCTTAGCTAGTACTTTGCTGTTTAAATCACGATAACTTTAATATACATTAGGAATCTTCCCATTTTTTTTTTCTTTTTCAAATGGGAAGGAAAATTTTCAGATGGACAAAAGGAGCCTGAGAAAGATTGAATAATTTGATCAACATCATGTAGTTAAGTGGCAGTAGCACCTAGATGAAGATGCAGATCTTTATTACTCTGGGAGATAGATATTCTTTCCACAAATAACTAAGATTCAAGAATTTGGGGTTTGAAATCAAGGAGTTTCTTAATGTGGAGGCCTGAGGCCTGAGGCAGACGTGGAAGAGAAGTGAGTCAGAAAGTTGGCACAAGTCTTGGGTGACATATTTTGATTTTTTAATCACCTAACTCACATCCAAGGATATATTTATAGGCGTGAGAAGGATGTTCAGGTGGAAGAAAAACCAAATTAATACATATCGTCTTTTTCTCCAGAATCACACAGTGTTTTAAACTTCTGAGAGCATTCATTTCTCACTGTGAAAAGAAATGCACTATTTGTGAGATTGGTTGAGAGTTTCAGCTATCGTTTCCCTTAGCTGTTTTCTCTTAAGCTTTAACATGGTTTTAGCCATTCAGATTTGACCATGTCAGCAGTAAAAGAAGTCTTAATTTTTATTCCCTGAGCTCTGTTGATCTACCAATAACCATGGATAATATCACCATCCTGGGAAGACACTGCCCTGGATTTAGGGGAGAAAGGCTAGGAAATGTATTACATGTTGGGAGTATTTTTAGAAAAGAAAAAAATATATAAGACTGTTTATTATTCTTTACTTGGAATTTGTCCAATAAGGCAGTTAAAACACTAGTATGTGCTAGTAACATTTTATATAGAACATTGGGGGTTGTGCGTGGATCAGCATTAATTAGGCCAAGCAGAATAAGGCACCTAATTGTAAGATATTAGTGGAAAATATAGAACTTAAATATTTGCCTTGTGATGTTAGATAAAACTAAAAGGAATACTATCAATATGCAAAGTCAGGATTCATCAACCTCTTTTTAAATTTTTTTTAAAATTTCTTTTCACATAGGTGAAGAGAACAGCTATTCCGCTAAGGGCATCTATCAAATCTTCAGCAGTTTTCTAGAAAATTGTTTCCTTATTTAAAAGGTCCCAGAATAGCTGAAAGAGAATCACTTGTAGTTTGGGTGTCAGCATTCATTCGTCCACACTTAATTTTACTTTCTGAGGAAAAACAAGCTTTAGATGTTTCTCACAGTGACTTGACTCTGAGAGGCTGCACAAATAGAGGCTCCAGGGTGAACGTGTGAAGCAGAGTGACAGGCTCCTCAGTGACACAGGGCAGGGACTGATGGTGTTTTGGTTTGGAAAAAAGAACAATCAGGGAAGCCATGATGACTGAAAGCAAAAAGCCATGATATGGAAGAAAAAGTCTACTTTCCTCTAGTAAATCCAGTTCCTGGAATTGGCCCAGAGACAAATTTCACCTCCATACGACGAATTAGAGTTATGAAAATAGACTAGACGCCTTCAAAAGATTCACAGTTATTATAGAAAATTTAGAAAATGTAGATGAGTCAAAATAGAAACTAAAAATCCCTGATAAGTCCATCACTTAGATATTACTATTATTAATATTCGGTATAGATTTTTCCAAGTGTATACTAGAAAAATAGGGGGACTATCTATCAAGGTTATTAAACATTCTGCACTTAAAAAGAACATGAGTTCCCCATCAGGAGGCATTCAGAGATGTTCCAGATTCCTGTATTGAATGGCAAAGTGAATGACATTTAAAGTGTGGTTTGGTTTGGGCTTCCAGATTAATGACGAAAGAATGAACATTCTGGGAAGGTCAAACTATCGTTAGAGATGAGGTGGGATAATATATAATAACTGAGGTTTCTTCCCCACCCTTCCTAATGCCTCTTTCTTTTCTCCAAGATTCAATCAGCAGCATTTTGTCTTCAGTGGAGGGATGGTACAACAGAAAAGCAGAGAAAGTGCTTTGGATCTTTGTAAGCTAGGGCATTTGAATTGAAAAGGACTCGGCCTAAGTGCCCTGGACTCAGAGTTGCAGCGATGGCTTAACCAATAGATTGGAAGGTAGATCAAGAGCCAGGCTGCCCTGCTGCCAGACAAGAGAAAGATTTCTGTGGATCGGTAGAAAGAGAGTTAAAAAGAGAGCTGAGACTTTGGTGAGGTCCCATGAATGCGGCCCAATCCTGAGTCCTTCTTATCCCCCTTCCCTGGGGATGCGGGCTGTTGGAAGGTTTGAGGATTCTGAGATCAGACAGACCCATATTCCCCTCCTTGGGGAAAACCTAGGGTTATAAAAAAATTCCAGACTTCCTCATGTTCAGTGTGTCAGGAATAAAGACAAATTACTGCATGGTGTATCTACGCAAGGGTGGCATAAGATAACTCCACAGTGTCTGTCTGACCAGTGACTGAAACCAAGACCTGGAATTGGAAGTTGGGGATGATGACAGAAAACCAGAAGGAAATGAAGACAAGCCAGGACAGGTGACAAAAGTCAGACACTTACTACCCTGCTTATCTGCTTTACTACCTTTCTCTAGCAGAATGTAAACATCTTAAGGACCAGAACTTTATCTGTTTTTGTTTAGTGCTGTATTCCTAGACCCAGATTAGTGTTTGGCACATAGTACTAGGTGCTCAGTAAATACTTATTGAAATACTGTATAAACGGATGCTCTCCCTGCCCCCCACCAAATGCTTAGGCCATACGTGGCCCTCCAGAACTAGAAAGGATCCAGGAAAATGTCTAGAAGTGTCTAGAAGACACTATGAACTGACTAAATTTAAATCATTTAGATGAATAGGGCTCACAGGGGAAATTAGTTTCAATTGTGTCACAATACTTACATTTCTGGCACACCTGAGTTTCATACCTACTCCGAGATGATGAGAACACGAAGGCAGAGATGAACAGAGATAATATTTCTTGAGAGCTAGTTAAGGGCCTGTAAGTGTGCAGGGTGCCTTTCCTTCCCATGTATTATCTGACAATGAGATTCTAACATGTACCCAGTTTGAACAAAGCTGGTGAGAGGAGTTTAGAATAAAATATAATTTTTATCTGGTTTATACTATGGATGGTTGAAGTTAAAGATAGTGACACCATTTTTCTTGGCCATCTAAAATCTGACCATCAGATTCTATTTTAGGTAAAATGCTTGATGTATCTGCAGAAATGCAAACCCCTTCAAAATGTTTATAATACTTGGCTTAAAGATAGAAACTATTTGTTTTGCTTTTACACACATGAATTTATAATCTGTAGTGTGGTGGAGAAATAAATTGTGCCAGTTTCTGCATCTGTCCTTGTACATATGGACGTCAGGCTAACTCATGAGTCTATTGTTCAGCACACACCTCTGTAATCACCTGTTATGACTCAAATCTAGACCTTTTTGTGCCTCTCTCAAGTTTCATCTGCTGTTATCCACGCTGAGTTTTCATGCTTGCACATACATTTTATCATAATATTATATGTTAGTCATAAAGTATAATAATAGAGATAAGAGGGATTTTGAATTTAAAACATTGTAAAATGTGCTATAATTATTAAATATTTAAAAATCACTTCTATCCCACTAGAACTAAACCATGTGATTTGTGTGCTTTTAGTGAGTAAGGGGTGAGACTATAGGTAACCAAAGCTATCTTTAAGTGTATATGAACCAAGCATAAATTAAATAAAGTGACACCAAGGCTGAAATAATGTAAGCAAGCACCAAGTGAAACACTGCAGTGAATTCAAAATAGAGTAGTGTGCTGCTACTGACGGTTCCCCTCTCCTGACATGCTGACTTAATCTGGCATCAGGAAGGAAGAGAACAGGATGAAGACAGAGAGAAGGATAAATAGAGAAATGAAGATGATTTTTAGTGTGATCATGACCAAGCCATTCATATTTCTCCTATAGCCTGGAACCAATCTTATACTTATTGGAAGGTGTGACCTTTAAATATTCCTTACTTGCAAAAAGACAAATAGTCTAGAAGCTCGGTGTTAGCTTGTGGAGGCATCTGTCCCGCTTGCTCTTTGCGTGGAGTTTACTGCAGGGGGGGTGAAAATTGTAGACGAGCAAATGTGTTACTTATTCTTTACATTTGCAGACTTTAGGGTAAGTTCTCCTTGACAGCTCCCCGATTTCTTTAACGCGGCAAATCTTTAATCAGTCTAGATACGTTAAAATGTGATTTTTACAGCGAATTGACCTGAGTTGAGTACTTGAGCTGAAATGCGTATTTTTCACCCTCAAGAGCTGACTTGGAGGGAAAAAAAAATCAGATATTCTATGATATACTTTGCCTTAGTGACAAGATGTTTTGGGGGAAATCATCCAAGCTTGAAATAAAATCTTTATTGAAAGTAATTCTACATTCATGCCAGTCAGATACATTGTAGGATTAGACCGGATATCCCAGGGGAAAACTACAGTATATGCACCAGGCAGAGTTGATTATTTGGACCTCCTGTCAGTTCTTAACTTCCTGACAATGGCTGAAGCATTCACAACCACTACAACTCCGTTTTCATCTTTATTTTGAGAGAAAGTTAATACACTTTACCTTAACTACGCCAAATGTACTGGAAAATAACCCAGTAATAAGATACACCCCGCCTACCAAGTGATATCTGTGTGTAGAGAGCATTTAGCTGTGCATTTTAAGGAAACAAATACAAGGAGCAAATGACAGAAAGATATTGTGATTATTTTTTCTACTTAAACTTTAAAAATTTTCTGGCAAAGCCTCCTGTGTGCTGTCTTAAAATCAACAATGTATACATAATTATGGAGCCAAATAAATGGCTTTCATTGAAAATTTCCCTCAAATGGCAGGTGGGGGAGGCTTTTCAAATTATTATTGCTAGAGTAATTTGGTTATCAATATTATTTGGTGTCAAAAAGGAAGACACAGGTACGCCAGGTGACATTTGGCTCCATTTAGAGAATCAACAACAGCCTGGGATGTCACTTTTGAAAAAGTCATAAAATTGTTTCTTTGGATATAATTAACACTGTGACTAAAGAAGAGAGAAAAAGGCATAATTTCAAATTTAGATTTATAGTCTGATTTGCTGTGAAGACAAAACATCCTTGTAGTTCTAGAGGAAAGGAAAAGACATAAACCCCAATAGATGTTTGATAATAACCATGCTCAATTTAAAAATTCAGAACTTAATTTTGTAACTCTCGTCTTTTGGTTATATATTTTTAAATGCTTTGCTTGCACATTACCAAAGAATGAAAGCAAAAGGGTGAGGTGGCCCATGACTCACAAGTATAAGGAGAGAAATGATGACTTACTATCATGTTATAGAAAATGACAACATACTCCCCTAGACAAAGAAGTCTCAAGGTGAAAAGTATATGTGTTCTGAGAACTGTATTTCCTACCTGAGTAATGCATTGGTTAAAAAACTTAAGTTGAAAAAACTTTGTTTTTAAATTCAGAAGATTATGAATGTCCTTCAGTGGGTGAATGGATAAACAAACCATGGGATGGAATAATGGAATATTATTTGATTATAAAAAGGAATGAGCTATCAAACCATGAAAAAATGTGGACGGGGCTTCCCTGGTGGCGCAGTGGTTGAGAGTCTGCCTGCCGATGCAGGGGACGCGGGTTCGTGCCCCGGTCAGGAAAGATCCCACATGCCGCGGAGCAGCTGGGCCCGTGAGCCATGGCCACCAAGCCTGCGTGTCCGGAGGCTGTGCTCTGCAACGGGAGAGGCCACAACAGTGAGAGGCCCGTGTACCGCAAAAAAAAAAAAAAAATTTGGACGAATTTTAAATGTATGTTGCTAAGTGAAAGAGGCCAGTCTGAAAAGCCTGTATGATTTCAAGTATCTGACATTCTGGAAAAGGCAAAACTCTGGAGATAATGAAAGATGAGTGGTTTCTAGGAGTTAGGGGAGAGGGAGGAATGACTGGGCAGAGCACAGGGGATTTTTAGGGCAGTAGATCTATTCTGCATGATACTATAATGGTGGATATATGTTATTATATATTTGTCAAAACCAATATAATATACAGCAAGAGTGAACCTTAATGTAAACTATGGACTTTAGTTAATAATAATGTATTGATGTTGGCTCATCAATTGTAACAGATGTCCCACACTAATGCAAGATGTTAATAATAGAGGAGATTCTGCATGTGTGTTTGGGGGTGTGTGGGGCTAGATAGCATATGAAAACTGTGTAATTTCTGCTCAGTTTTCTGTAAACCTAAATCGGTTCTGAAAAATCTGTTAATTAAAAAAAAGTAAAAAAAAAAAAAAAAAGATAATGAAAGCAGATTGCATTAATTCAGAGTCCGGAGGTCCATTTCCCTGTTTGTCTATCCTTACGGGCACACACATTTGAATGGCTTTGCACTGTATGTCAGTCACTGTGTCCAAAACCATATTTAAGTTTGTTTCTACGAGGAAGCCTTTAAGAATTGTATTCTGATCACTTCGTTATTTGCTTTCTTGGCATTTAAACATTCAGATTGTATTACATTATTGTTGATGGTTTATTTTTATCTCTAAGTTATTTCATGCACATATGTTTTATCTCCCTCAATTAGATTGCAAAATCTTTGAGTTTAGGTGATGTGTTACCTTCTACTTTGCTCCTGTTTTCATTGCAGTAGGAAATTTGGGTATTCTATACCTTCCTGTTATTACAAATTGATTTTGCTTTATAGGTCACTGGCAGGTTAAATTTTTCCTCACCCAGATGTGTTTTGCTCAAGCAGAAAGTGAGCTGAACTGAACAAAAATGAGGTACTCCCTTCTCTAGTTGCGGTGAGCAGGGGCTACTCTTCACTGAGGTGCGCAGGCTTCTCCTTGTGGTGGCTTCTCTTGTTGCGGAGCACGGGCTCTAGGGCGTATGGGCTTCAGTAGTTGCAGCACGCAGGCTCAGTAGTTGTGGCTCGCAGGCTCTAGAGCGCAGGCTCAGTAGTTGTGGCACACGGGCTTAGTTGCTCCGCGGCATGTGGGATCTTCCCGGACCAGGGCTCGAACCCGTGTCCCATGCCTTGGCAGGTGGATTCTTAACCACTGTTCCACCAGGGAAACCCACAGGCACTCTTGTTAGCTTCTCTTTCTTAAGTCCAGGAGGGAAGTCAAGATCATCAGTGAAACCCTTGAGCCCTTTTCCATGTCAATCCTCTCCCTTTCTCATTTCCCCTGTCTTCTCTTTTTACTTCTTTTGAAAAAAAAATTACAGAGGATGACTGGAGAATTGAATTTGGAAATACAGCAATCTTATGTAACATTTAGAGGTATTTTTTTTTGGAAAAGAGAATTCAGTAAGTGCAAAATATCATCTGTGGATGCTCCATTTTCAAAGGTTTTTTGAGGTAGTGTGAAATTACTTTAGGTTAAGGTGTCAAAAATAGAATGCAGGAGTTATGAGGTTTGTGTTGAGCAGTCTTGCTTCTTCACAGAAATGTCTACATCATCCAAATGAGAAAGAATCCATCTCACTGACCTAGAGAACTGTGTAGACATCCCTGAGGCTTACTGACCCAGCACAGCATAGGAACCTGGAGAAAAAGGTGATTCAGTGAGGAAGCCTTAGTCTCATAAATGCACACAATTTTAATTGATGTAGAAGATCAATGTGTACAAAGAAACAGAAAGCCTGGTTTCCTCCCCTGGCTCCACTTTTTATTGCATGTAGGACTTTGGGAATTCACTTAGCCTTCCTCAGCCTCAGTTTCCTCTTTTGGAAAATCAGACAGTTGGGCTGGAAGAGTTCTAATGTCCTTGTTGAACAATTTAACGCTTAAAAAAAGCTTAAACTCTTTTCTTCCTCAAATTTGAAATGATTTGTAAGGAAAGTTGACACACTCGGAAACACATGGAAAGCATAGTACTCTGCTGCAAAAATAAGGAAACCCTAAAATTTAAGGGGTTGTAATAATATCTTAGGTATATGTGTACATGCTTTAAATATAATAGACATGTAAAGGGTATGTATGTATATTTTTGCTATAAGACATACATTTATTTATTAAAATAAAGAATGAAACAAAAAGGCAGACACTGGGAATTTTTAAGGAAACAGACACGAGCCTCCTGTTCTCTTGGAAGCATAAGGGTGTGTCTGTAGTCTGCGTGTTTGTTTTCATAACACCTACAAAAGAATAGCGGCAATGGACCAACAGACCTTCTCTGGCAGAGATGACACACAGGTTTGCTTTACCTGGCTGATGGTGGCTGTCTGCTCCGTGGGGAAGGACCCTGAAGTTGAAAGAGTGATGTGACCAATCAATAATGTCTACATGGGATTTGGATGGAGAATGGTGGTGTATGTGCCAGGAATGTGCCATTCAGGGCAAAAGTAATTTTGAAAGGAAATCAGATACATCTATAGAAGAATTACAAAGCCTTCTTGGATGAGAAAGAATCTGGAAACTTGAGAGGCAAGCTGTTGGGGGCATTTGAACCAAGTTGCCCTTAAGTAAGTATAGAAAAAAAAAGGGAAAATTGTAGCTGCATAGAGGTGTCAAAGTAGACAAAGTAGATATATATGAGTTAAATTTCAAGGATAACTCTCTGAAAGAGATGTAAGGAAATATATACAAAAGATATAAATTGGTAGTCCTTTCAAATTAGAACACATATATCTGCTTCATTTTTTAAAAGAAATTACTCAATATTTATAATATTTTAAAAAACCCAGTTCCCAATGGATGTACATTACCCACCCCACCCCTCTATTTTATTAACTCATAATCATCACAAGATCAGAGCTCTCTCTGGTTGTATATGAATACTGAAGAGAAAGTCATAGAAAGGAAAAATACAGTCTCTCTATGGTTAAAAAGATCTACTAATGTCAGTGGTTAAGTGGTAATTTTATTGAATAGTGATAATAGAGGGAAGACGCACAAGGCTGCGGAATAGAAGAGGGTCAATGGAATCTATTCATTTTGTGTTTATACATTTGTACTCTTGCATGGCGCCTCATTGCCATGCCTTATCTAGGAGGATTACTAATACGACAAGACTCCTGATTTATAGAAGCCCAGTTAGGTTAAACAGTTTGATTCATTTCAATTGGATAAAAAAAACTCTTGTTGAAGCTGAATTCTTGCTTTGCAACGAACACAAACTCACACTCATTATTACTTATGGTGCTTTTCTTTATGGATGAAGTGCTTCGCAGCCAAGTAGCAGTAGTCACCAGCTGATGACCATAAGGAAAGGCAAACACTGTCAGTGGAATAACATCCTCAGCCAAGTGTTTATGTTGGATGCATATACAATACATAACTGTTCTTAACTAATGATACAAAGTTGGCCTCCCCAAGTTTCTCCTTTTGTATTATTTCTTGCCACCCATGTGTTAAGCAAGATTTTCTCAGGACCTAAGCCCCACCCTAAAAGTAAGTTCGGCTTCTTTGCAAGCTGGATTTATTCCTTCTAGCTTCCAGGGGAATATCATACATCAAATAACTGTGAGTTAGTTGTACATACAATTGTGGCGATGTGGCTGCTAATGAAGTTTCCAGAGGTGGTTAATTTATGTACAGAGTATCTGAAGCAATGAAATGACCTGGTTAATTTGGCATTTTTTAATGTTGCCCTTTAAGATCTTTTGTTTATATTTTCTTTCTCAATCTATTGGTTTATTATATTCTCAATGAAAGCTTTTTTTTTTTTTCCTGCAGGCAGGGAAAACATCTAAGTCTTCCTATTAGGAACTTTATTTTCTTTCTTTTCCTTGCTCCAACTTTCCTTGCTTTAAATTTTCTCTAACCTACAATTTGGAATTTTCTCTTCAATTGGCTGAAGTAATGTTCTACTGGCATTCCTCTGACCAGATATTCCCTTGATATGTTCAACACCAGGCTGAAAGATCTGGCCAACCGCTGGGACAGAGGGAATGAGGCCTTGGTACATTAGGAGTGAGGTGAAGCCAGCCAGATCAGACAGAAGCTGGTGCAGCCCAGACCATGGCTCTAGGGTCAGAGAGAAGCTACCAGAAAGAGTCAGTACTGAGATCACAAAAAGTTAAGCAACACAAGTTGGCAAAGTAGTTTTTAAAAGGCTACAGCCAGGGGATGAGCCATATTTGCAGCAACGACATGGCAACTGTCTAAGACAGTCAGTGTGTCAGTCTAAGACAGATAGACATGGTCAGGAACAGCACTACTCATGACCAAGGTATCAGGCCCTCCAGTCGAAGTCTCTGCCCCTATTTTTCTAAACGTCAAGTGCTGTCTGGCAAGCCATCTTCTCTCTGATAAAGGAGCTAATGTTTGTTCAGTCCTTGCCTTGTGCCACTCAAATGCATCATCTTATTTTTTTCCTGACAACAGCTTTATGAGATAGGTACTATTATTATCCCCATATTAAAGATGAAAAACTTGAGGCTCATGGAGGTTGTTCCGTGTCACACAGAAACGGTTGTGCTAAGATTTAAAGCCAGGTCCTCTGAGTGCAGAATATGAACTCTTCTTACATTGTTATCCCTCTGTCCTTCTCATACCTCACTGGTTCCTCTGTTTGCTATTCTTTCCCCCCAGTCCTGGGTCTCTTTAGTTCCCAATCAGATAGCCCTCATCTCTGTACCCAGAGCTTTGAGCCAGCCTTTCCCCCTCCTTCCCCCAGTCCCAGCTCACTTAACCCCAGCCCGGGTAAGAGCCCCAGGCCCCTTGCTTTCCTGGCAGGAGAATAAAGACAGCTGGCAGTGAGAAAAGCCTGTGAAGGAGAATATGAACGCAGTCGTGGTTATGGCTTTGCTGTCTGAGAACTCCCTCTGTCAGGGAACTGCTTTGGCTTCCCACACTTGCTACATGGACAGATGTTTTCAATTATTATCACTGACAAGCCTCCGGGCCAGGTTCCTTCTGATTGGCTGTTACAGGACTCAGAGGGGACTAAAGGAAACTGAGGCTAGGACACAAAACACCTCAGTCATCACTTTAATCATGTTTCTCCAAAGCAACTGGTTGAGTTGGACAGTTCACCCAGAATTGGAATCCTTTTGTAAACACAGACTCAATTTCCTTTTAAACCTTTCTTTCATTCTGGTTTCAATTTTTCTGCCCGTAGTTTTTCTGACATTGTAAGAGAGTGAGACATTTGTCATGTCTTTACCAATTCTTTCCTTTTGTTGTTCATCCAGAGTTTTGGGTACGTACCAGAGTATAGTGGGAGTTGCGACTTAGTGAAATGTAACCTGATACTACTAGACTTGGCATTGCATCATCATCTGCAAAAATGACCTAAGTCTGATCTGGAAGCACAAATATCATCCAATGTTTCCACCTATAGTGACCTGGGGAATGTTCCACCCTAAGTCCAAAGCCACTTCTCACTTAAGTTTTGCATCAACTATAGGAGCCGTTTGACATATCTGTCCTGCATTACCAGGACTGTTGTCTAACTTTCTAGCTAATCATTGTATCAGCCATAATTACCCTGATTTCTTTTCCTTACCATCTCTGGTGTGTCCTATGGAAATCCAATGATGAACTGATCCCAAAGGAAATCTGAGGGAAGCCTTGGCATGGTTGAAAATAGAAAAGAATGTAGACATGGCTCTCAGAAGCAACCCCGACAACCCTCTCTTCTATGTTCCTTCTTCTTCAATGGGATTAGTTATATTTGATACCACTCAGCCTCTAACTTCTCATTATTTATTCCTTCCTTCCTATTTCTATAATTAGAAGGGAAAATTAGACTGTCAGGTGGATTAAAGCTTTCTAAATTCATTTTTATTTCCCATTCTGTCATTTATCTGGTTAGAAAAAAATGTATTCAAGATGCTCCAGTGTTTCTGTATATTAGTTGTCATGTTCTTTTGATGTCCTGAAGTTAGGTTTGTGTGTGGTCCGTCATGCTCAAGTCTCCAAACTGCCTTGTCCCTGCTGCCATTTTAAAACAATAGCAGCAGACACGCAAGTCACCAAACGTATTTGGTAAAACAGACAAAATCCACAGACTTAATCCTGAAAGCTGGAGTCTCCATGTTGATTTCTGAAAAATGTCTCCTGGACTTTCAAACCACACTCTGTATTTTAAGCCCAAAGGTAAAATATTATAGGATGTTAATTCATCCTTTTCAAAAAAGGCACATGAGGGTTAAAACATATGCTTTCTTCTTCACTCAGAAAAAAATTCACTCCAACCTTTTGGGGAGGGGAAATCACATGTAGCTCTAAAACAGCTGAAGCTAAAAACATCAAAGTTGGCATGACTTCAGTTATCACTGAATCAGGAAGATCAAGCCAAGTTTTTGAAGAAAATGGTTGAGCATTTTAAAACTAAAAGAAGTTAAAATGCTCTTTCTGAGCATGCTCGTTGGGAGGTTTTAAAATATTTTCTTTAGGTTGGCTTTATTTTGCTCATCACTTTGGAGACATTTCAACAAAATCTATCTAATTAGTCTTTATTAATATTGTTCACTAATGCCCTAGCCAAGGCCCAAGTGTCTGTCACCTGCTAAGGTGATGTTTTCGCCATGGTTGCCAAGGGACCACTGCTACTCAGCAAGGGTGAGTCGTCTTGGTCTTTCACGTTTTTGTCGTCGTTGGGTTCAGGTATTTGTGGTGGGACAAACACGGGGGAGGGTTGAGGGACAGGGTGTTGAAGCAGTTCCACAACAATACAGTACATTGAATATAGCTGCTAGATCCTTGCCTGTTTTGACTTTTTCTCTCAATTATCCACAACTTCAGTATTTCCCCCCCAAAATGGGTAGGATGGTTTGAGTATTTGAAAAACAAGAGGCAGTTTAAATCAACTCCCAAGCACATAAATATGGTCCTTGAAATGGAAACTGAATAGACCCTATGTTCATGGTTTTCTGATAGAATTTCACTCGCTTTTAGGCACTAAGTAGCTCATGCTGTGCTTCTGACAGTTTGGGGGTCTGCATTTATTTTGCAATAAGACAGTCACTGCTCTTGCTTTACCTGGGATGAGATCAATTGACAGACCTGGAGGATCACTGACACGGAGCTTGTTATCACCGCCATCCGATACTGTCTCAAGATGTAAATTTCTCAAATGGTATCAACAGCTTGGTGAGAAGAGTGCTTCTTGTGGCAGAGCCCTTTTACTAGTTTCAGCACTGCAGTTTCAGGAATTTCTTTACTGGAGCTCTCAGTGAAATCCTCCAATAGCCTTTTTGAATTGAAATATCTTGCATGTATAATGGCCCAAGGGAATTGCCTCACTGGTGAGATTACTTCTACACCTGTCTAAATAGCATCGGATCTATAAATTGTCAAGAGGAAAGGCAAGAGGTAGGGTCTGACATGACTGTTGTTTCTAATATGCTGTCACACAGTGATAGCCAGAAGGGCCAGCATAATACAGGGTATCCCAGTAGACTATCTGCAGGTCAGTTTAGATATATTAATCCATTCTTAGGTAAAAAGGAGGTACAATTACGCTCAACTTACAGATTCACGTATACTGGGGAAAAAGTCTTATTTAATAGCTGGTAGCAGAATTCCTCTTAAGGGAAAAAAATCATTTTTTCTTTCTTTCTTAGCAAAACATTTTTCCTTTTTTTTTGTGGTACGCGGGCCTCTCACTGTTGTGGCCTCTCCCGTTGCAGAGCACAGGCTCCGGATGTGCAGGCTCAGCGGCCATGGCTCACGGGCCCAGCCACTCCGCGGCATGTGGGATCTTCCCGGACCGGGGCACGAACCCGCGTCCCCTGCATCGGCAGGCTGACTCTCAACCACTGCGCCACCAGGGAAGCCCAAGCAAAACATTTTGATGGACCATTTTGGAAAGATAATCCTTAGAACACAGCCAGAAAAAGAGATAAACAAATTCTCTGTATAAAAAATGAAATGGACTTATGAAGGTTGTGTGTAAAAAGAAAGAATATGAAAGAAGGGTGTTGGGGCAGAATTACATGGTGGAAAGTTGGAGGCCAAATGGAAGAGACAACCCGCAAAAATTTCCTACTGGAGGGTGTAGGGAGAATGACCAAGGTAGTAATAGGAATGCCTATTACTGAAGTTTAAATTTTCAATTATCTGCTAGGCTGGGTGTCATGTAATCTTTCCATCCTCCATGAATTATCAGTAAATGTCTACTAAGTGCTATGTCCTGGAGTGAGCTTTTGGAAAGCAAGGCAGAGGAATTGTTAAGATAAGGGAACACTGGCAAGTGATGAGGCAATGCACGAGTTGTGGTTTCAGCCGAAGCAGGAAGCCAAGCCAGAAACAACTAGATGAAACATAAATCCTTTCTGATAACCTGAGAGACACCAGGTTTCTAATTTCATAAGGATTGTAAGTTTGAACACGTTATTTTAATCTGAATAGGAATGATGATGCAGACTGACAAAGGGTATTTCCTTGGGATTCTTGGTGCCATGTCTTGCCTGCCTCAGCTGTACCCAAGTTTCTTCTAAAGGGCCTATGCATCCTGCTAGTTCATAGATTTCAGGATGCAGCAGGACTGAGCCATATGTGCCCTGTTTCCCCAAGTGACCCTTCCATTTGCGGTTTTGATACTTGGTTCTGCCTTTCAATTCCCCCCCTCAAGGACCAGAACCCGGCTCTGAACCCTAGAGGGGTTGCTGGGAGACTTGACTCTATCACCTAATATTTGCCAGCTTCTTCTGCTAAGGTTGTTGTCCTTTTCTGCTCTCCTAAGTATACCTGAACCACTATTATTGCCTCTCCCCAAACTCAGGTTACAGAGCCTTCCAAGATAGAGTCTGCATGCACCTGGGCTCTTTTAGTCTCCTTATGTGGATCAATGTTCTTGACTTGAAAACCAGCAGTGGCCTTCTGTTACCCGTTAGGTAAAATCCCAGCTCCTTATTAGGACATATTAGCCCTTTCATAACCTGTTCCAGTGTCTTTTTCCAGTACTCCCCATTCAATGTTCTCAATAAGCACTCATCAGAATATTCCTTTTTCTCCCAGTGAGTAGACCTGGCCATGTTTTTTTATGGCTGTTTGGACCAAGGGTAGAGGCTTGAATCAAGAAATGGGACCAACCAGAGTGCCTTTCTCAGCATTTAAACTTGGTTTGAAGAAGGGCATTCCAACCTTTGCAATGCCTGTTAATATAAGGTCTTCACAGAACAGAGCACGTGATTTGGATTGTGTAACTATTTCAATTAATACATTAAGAAAAACTAAAAAAGGTGCCTTGGCTCAGAACTCTTTTTCTCACCAAAAGTAATTATGAAATTTTAACTTGTTATTTATACCACAATGTTCAAAATTATAATGACTACATACGACATAGTTCACATAAGTAGTGAAATTAGTTGATCTCCATGATATTCGAACAGAGACCTGGAAGTTCAAATCTAAGGAACTGATCTGGTTTCAAGTCATCTTTAATAGTGAACCATTCTATACAAGGTCAGTGTCTGCTGGGTGGCCGGTGATTACTAGAGAAAAATCTAAATAGTCTAAAATACAGTTGAGGAGTGGAAGATGCCTTTAATGTTTAGGACTCTAAATTACCTCACAGACCACCAGCGAAAGGCACGTGTCTTCTGAATTTGACCAATTCTATATGACAGCTTCTTTTCTTTCTTTTTTTAAATGTCTGCTATTGATATTTATTAATATTGTAATTATTTGCCCTGGGCTGGGCCACTCCAGCACCCATCCCAGGGCCCGCCCCTTGTTTTGCTCAGCACCCTCCCATTGGTTGAGACTTAGCAGTAATGACAGCTTATTTTCTACTCTGATCATAAAATTTTAACTTCTTGAGGCATGGATTGAACTACTTCTAATGCTCTTCTCAGCAAAAGTACCTGGTTACAAATAAGAACTTCATTAGCTTTTAGCCTTTAATGACTACTACTTAAAATTTAACACAGAGTCATTAATCTCCCTCAAACCACCAATCTTAAAGTATATATGTTGTCCATGCTTCCAATTTTTGTGGCACTCTGATTTTGAGGTTTTCAAGACAGTAGACAAATAGATTTCAAAAATCATCATGAGATCACCATGAAGAATGGGAAGAACAGTCTCTTAATTTCATGCATTAGGACAGGCATATATGGGAAGCAACTTCTAATCTTCTTTTAGATTCTACCCAGTTGTTAGTGTCATTTCAATGTGTGAGATAACTTTCTATTTTTTCCTTCTAAGAAATGAATATATAACCTATTATTTAAGATTAGAGTTAGAAGTGGATTTAGGGCAGCACCAAGTACTAATCCTTCATGTTCTACCATTTTCTATTCACATTACATTTTTGCCCGGTACATAGTTGTGACTATAGAATAGGAAAACTGACCAGAAGGCAGGCTTAAGATTCTGGTTATAAAGTTCTGATCATGTCACCTATAGAAGTTTAAAAAATACAAGTTAATATGGGAAAAATTTTCAAGAATCAGTGGCATTGAAGAAGATAAGAGCACGCAGAAGACCGCTACAGTACTGCAGAGGTTCCAGTGGCTCACTTCTACTTAACCAGCTCTCTATTTCCTCTGTAAAATATACTGACCAATGCCCACAACACACTGAATGTTCGCAGCTAGTTAATGACTCTCAACTGTGCACATCTGTTCCCACTAGAGAGAAGTCCCAGGAGAGAGTCCCAAACAAGTTTATACCAGTTGTACTTATTAATGTAATTACATAATTTAATTAAATATTATGTAAACTGATGAAATATGAGAGCAAAAAGGAAGACAGTTGCTTTGGGGAACACTTCTTTTGAAGAGAAGATAAATTCTACTAAATCTAAACTGAATAAAGGGTTTTCTCTGAAGATGGGGTAGGTCTGGATGAATTCTCAAGGCTTTTTCCAAATCTATCATAATAGATATTTCTTGGTTTTAAAATTTTGTTTCCTCTTGGATTTAGTCCCAAGTTCTATTTCATACGATAACAGCTGCCAATTACCATTTCCTGAGCACTTACTATGTGCCACGCACTGTGTACAGTGGTTTGTTTGCATTATCTCATTTGATAAACACAGTAATGACTATTAATTATTGAACAATGACCTTATGTGCTTGGCCTTTTGTTGAGCAAATTATAAATATTACCCACTTAATTCTTACAATACACAGATTTTTAGATACGGAAACTAAAACACAGAAGGAATGGGAACTTTGTCTACACGTACGCAACTAATAAGTAAAAGAGCTGGGATTGAAACTCAGCTCTATGTAACTTCAAAACCTTATCTCTTGTGACTACACTATACTACTTCCACATATAGGTTCTTTAAGGAGCTGCCTTATTTATTTTTGTAGCCTCAGTGCCTAGTTCAGGTCCTATCTCACTGTAGGGACTCATTAGTGTTACATGGATGAAGGAATGCATGCATGGATGGGTATTACTTCAGTTTTGCTTGCTAGGCCTTGATGTCACTTTGCCAGAGAGCATGGAAGAAAGACAGGCAACCTTTCTTATTCATAGACAACAGTACTGCTTAATGTGACTTAGCCTCCATGTACGTCTCTCATTGACTGAAATACTATTATATTCAGATATAGGATAGTTGTGTTGGGGAAATAAGAGGTTGTAGTTACAATTTACTGTTGTGGACAAGTGGATTCTTTTTTTTTTGTCTTCTATGCATCTTTTTTCTTCCTTTTGGGGGAAACCTCTCGCCCACTCCCAGTCTCTGTGGTATGAGTGGAGTTGACCCAGTCCCTGCCTCCAGGGTTGGGCTTATGTCCCAAGTCCAACTAATGAGAACCATTCATTCCTCTGCCACAGTGAATGGATCAGGAACAAATACGGAATAAATATGGCATCGAAGCCAGGCCAAGGAGAATTGTTCCTGGGAATTTTCTATTCCTACCGCAAAAGAGAAACATACTTGCCCCTGAGGATGCTAGGCTGATACGATACAATACTGCTGCTGCCATCTTGCTGCCAGGAGGGAAGATTTTAAGCGAAAACGAAGCTAACCCAAAGATGAGCAGAGATTAGAGATGGAAAGAGGCAAAATTCCCGGCAAGATACTTTGGCACTTGGATCTAGTCATGCCCAAAGTCATATCTAATCCTGGAACTTTAAGTTAAGTAATCCAATAAATTCTCTTTTATACCTAAACAGTTTGAGTTGGCCTTTGTCACTTGCACCGAACTTTAGCATGTCTTAAGAATTTATAGAAGCCTAAGAAATGTTTTCAGAGTGCATAATTGGGATCAAATGGATTGATCCGGAAACCACGGCTTGCAAATGTTTAGAGGAGAAAAAGAAATTACACTTAAAACAAAGCAAAGAAAAAAAATTAAACACAAAGCTGAATCTAATATCTGGCTCTAATATCTTAGCTCTAGCTAGTGTTTTAACTTTGGTGCTTAGTAACACTCTTTCGTTCTTTGATTTAAAAGAAGACTAGCTAATCTGCTAAGTAAAATGGCTTCATACATAACATTGCAAGATCTGAATTTCTTGGAAGTCTTCAGAACAAGTCAGAATATTCAGGGGGAATACCCCCACCATGTTTTCAAATGAATTCTTTAATTCAAGACTTCTTCAAGCAGCATTTCCTTCCAGCTCACTTGCAAAACACACACTTGTGTATACACAACCATGCAGAAACAGAAATCCATTCAGGTACAATCTAACTTGCAATCAAGAACTACTAAAATAGGACCTTATCATCAGCACAGCACATCCCAAAATGTCTTTGTAAAATAAATCAAATTATATGAGTTAATTGATTCCAGGCAACATCAGCAAGTGCAGGTGGAGACTGAATAGCAGGATGTTTATTAATGAAGTACTATTAATCAAAATTGACAATACCAATTCCTGTCTGTTGTATCTGAAAGCTACCTTCAGTGGTTATAGATACATCTGTTGAGTTTTAAAACACAGTTTTGAAAAGGAAGAGAAAAAGGTATAGTAACACATGGGATTTTTAGCTTTGGATTTTGGACTACTGATATTTAAACACAGGAAAGATATTCCTAAATGCAATTTGACAAGCAATGCCAAAGATGCCAGTGGTAATTAATTAGCACTTAATTGAGACCACAGAACAACAGGACATAGGAATTGGTACTCAGTGCCATTTCCCCCTTAGGCTCCATCTCATGAGGGTCAGGAGTGTGGCTGCACGCTGAAGGTCAGGAAGTATATTGAGAGAACACATCGACGCTGGACATTTCATGATGGATCTCCTTCACCCTTTGCTGCTGCTCCCGGCCATCTCTGATGAGAAAACGACTGTGATTGTTTGAAGGGGAAGTCATTGTTCACGCACATCTAAACCAAGGTAAGCGCTGCCCTCACATCCTAGACTAGTTAGGCTGGACACTTCACAGAAAGATGAAGCTCATGAATCAAATGTTAACATGAATGAGGGTAGGCCAACATAAATGCAAATTAAATTTAGAGTGAACATGTATTTGAAGTTGCTGGCTTTGTTAGTTTATATTCAATTTTTGTAGAAATAAATTTAGACCAGGGTTTTTTATAGTTTGGACTTCTATGATGCATGTTAAAGACTTAAAAGACTTTTGGAAATTCAATCTAAGACATCATACATACTCCAATTCCTCTTCAAACACTGACCCTCTATCTTAATAGATAGGAGTCAACATTCTTTAACAGAGAGGAAAGAACATTCTTGCTTCATTATTCCATGGACTGAACAAATAAAAAAAAAAGGAAATTAATTCTAGTCTCTGAATAAATCTAGAGACAATTTCTGATTGAAAGCTTATGGTAGCTTGTCATATAACACATGAATTGGGAAATAGGTTTGTTAAATTTGCCACAATATTTTCTGAAAAATTAAGTTGGGTCAGGTTTTATTTTTCCATCTTATAGTTGAAATCAGTAACTGAAGGTATAGTTCATTGATGTAACTGGGAAGCGATATCTGGGTTCTTGAGTAACAAACCCTCGATCCACACAGATTATGTTACTTTTGAAGGGTCTTCACTGTCCAAAAGGAGCTTGAATAAAGCACAAATGTCATACATACATCTGGAAGGAGACTCTTCAGGAATCTGCTTTACTTGGTCACACATGCCTGCAGTTAAAACCAACCAGATACCCTTCCTTTCAACACTCCTAGGAAGGGCTTGACTCTGATTCTTTGGAGGCCCTTGAGAATTTGTAGTAGACAATGACATCCACTGACAGAGCAGACGGCAATGACAATTTGGTAAGAAATACTTACTCCTTTTCCCCAACTGAGTTCCTTTCCATGGTTCATTCACGGAACTAAGTTGGTTCCCATGAGAGTCGCCTCAACATCACTGCTCTTTAAAAACAACTGGAAAAATCTGGACAAGGGATTTCTTTCTGAGAATTGAGATACTCATGTGATATGACTGGAGTAGATCAGTGGTTCCCAGCCTCCCTTATCATTAGAAAACACAACTAAGGGTTGGATGGCAACAGAGAGAAATACCATCTGGTAGCCTCAGAATTTGCAATCAAATAAGCTTCTCTTTATTGTCTTGATATTCATTTAGCTAAAAACTTCGAGAAAACCGTAACTTTCAGTCTTAGTCAACCTTCCCCCTCTTTTTTTTTTTTTTTTTTTTTTTTTTGCGGTACGCGGACCTCTCACTGCTGTGGCCTCTCCCGTTGCGGAGCACAGACTCCGGACGCGCAGGCCCAGCGGCCATGGCTCACGGGTCCAGCCGTTCCGCGGCATGTGGGATCTTCCCGGACCGGGGCACGAACCCAAGTCCCCCGCATCGGCAGGCAGACTCTCAACCACTGCGCCACCAGGGAAGCCCTGTGTTTTAAAATATCAGTTTGCAAACGTTATGGTATTTGAGGATAAAATCATTTTCAGACTCAGAGATCTTTGTACTGTTTAGTGGGATTAAAAAAAAAAAAATCTATGAAAATCCCATATCTCTTCCGTTGGCCTTTAAACTTTTCTGATTTTAATACGGATAAGCTGCATCTTTAAATACCTTCTAGAACGCCACACATTTCAAATCTTCCCTAAAACACAACGTCACAATTATAGTCCTATGATTCAATGAAGTAATACGTGAGGCCTGAGCCACCCACTTCTATGCAGTGAACATTTCTGAACTTGCTCTGTCCATTGGAGCACCAATTTAATTTTGTTAATTAATTTCATTTTCATTATGTATTAAACTGATGTATACTTCCACCTTATAAATGTATTTTACTGTATAAAAATACATTACATATAAAAGGTTAAAATACGTTTAAAATGAGTGAGAGGGGCTTCCCTGGTGGCGCAGTGGTTGAGAGTCCGCCCGTCGATGCAGGGGACACGGGTTCGTGCCCAGGTCCGGGAAGATCCCACATGCCGCGGAGTGGCTGGGCCCGTGAGCCATGGCCGCTGAGCCTGCGCATCTGGAGCCTGTGCTCCGCAACGGAAGAGGCCACAACAGTGAGAGGCCCGCGTACCACAAAAATAATAATAATAATAATAATAAAAATAAATAAATAAAATAAAATGAGTGAGAAAATAAGGGCAAAGGGAAAATAAGGGGTTAGTAGAATATTTAAGGTGCATACTGTAAAGTTACAAATGCTTGCCAAGTTTGACTCGAGGCTTGTCACTCCCTGTGAGTCCTATCACTTCCAGGTAGTCTGCCAGTGATCAACTTAACTGTTAACTTCTGAGAACATTTCTGCTTTTCTTGTGCTGTCTATGTGACCATGTCTGTTCAGAGGCACCAAAGATTCTGAATTTCTTCTTTTTTTTTTTCAAGTCAGATTGGAGCAGGGAACAGTTCCCACATTAGCTTGTCCATTCATACAAATATTTAGTGACTTTTATGTGCGGGTTACTCTGAGAAGGGAAGCAGTTTTGCATAGAAGTTAGCTTTGGATTCAGAAAAACTTGCATTCAAATACTGACCCCACTACTTTTTAGTTGGGTGGTCTAAGAAAAACACGTGGTTCCTCTGGACGCTAGATTTTTGGCTACATAAATGGACAGTTATACCTCCTTTACATGGTTGCTGAACTGAGAGGATGTATTTCTAAATATTCAGGAGAGTATGGGACACCTGGTTGATGCTCAGTAAACTATGTCTCTTCATGCTAGGTATTCTCAAGAACCAGAAAAGAATAAGAATAACTTCTGCTCTACACTCACTATGCTGTATGTATGTGTCAAGCTCCCCTTCACAGCTATGCCTAAGAAGGGCTATGACCTGAGTAGGGAAAGATCTCCTCAGATGGGGTCAGATCTGTGATCAAGCAAATCTGAATATAGCTGGACACTGAGCCAGATGCTTCAGAGAAGTGGTAGCATCTGGGATGAGCAGAGAGCAAAGAGAGGAGTCTGGGAAGGAGCAGAAGAATGCGGGCCAAGCCTTGCAGAGGGGGATGCGGGAGGTATGGGTGGAGCTGACGAGAAAATTCATTCATCTGAAGAACTGACACATTCGTTCACGGAAGTAATGGTTAGAATTCCAGGTAGAGCTAAGACAGTGAGAAAGTACTGACAATTTTATAGAAGAGGGACCTCTGTGATGAAATTACCTTCATCAGAAATTGAAAATCTAAGAACTTTAACTTTAAGAACCATCTAGAATAATTAGCCAGTTGGAGGTCAAGTGCCTTCGACATAGCTTATTTCCATTTTCCTTTTACCACTAAAGTCAGCCTGGGTTATAGGACCTGCAAACCGGCTAGATGACCTGGGAAAGCACAGGTTTGCTCATCTTTGCAATGAGAGCCTTGGCCAGCTTCCCTTCTGGCACTGACACCTCAAAAACCTATAAGCCATTTCACTCTTGAAAATGAGAATAAAGGTCAGATGCTTGCTATTGCTGCTGTACCTCGACTTGCCTTTTGGACGCCTCTGTTTAAACTTCCAGATGTCTGCAAGAAATCCTCTGCATGCTGAGTCATTTAAATTTTTGAAAAGGTCTTCTTCTTCCTCTTTTTTTTTTTTTTCAAGGAGTGGCCTAGGTGTTGACTGGACTGAAATTCCACAGAACTAAAGACAAAATCAACTTCTTTCCCCACCCCCCAAAACAAAAACCTTCCATATGTGTCTCTCTGTGAAGCCACTTTACTACTTCTTGATTTTAAACTCAACAGTTACATTTTTAAAGAGACATCACACTTTGGAATATAAACGTGTGAAATCTAAATACAAAATATAATAAAGCAGCTTGAGCCAAGCCACAATTTGAACTTTGTTGTTGTTTTAATTTAGGGTCGTCAAGCACTTTTGAACTTGTTTCTAGCTGTGCTACCATTCTTTGGTGGGTTTCGAGATGAGGCCAGCCACCTTCCAGGGACTTAATTCGCTCACTTTTGGAAGATGCCCCATATTTTCCTCTGCTTTGCAGCATCTTTCCTCTGAGAGGCTGGGGATACTTAAGCCTCAAAATAGCCCAATACAGAAGGGTATATAGTCTTTCTGCATTGCTGATCTGAGATGGTGAAAGACAAATATTGCATACCTTTCTCTAAGCACAGGAAATGCCCTTTTGTGATTCACTCCCCATGTAGACTGAGAAAGACATATGATTACAGTGTGTGTTTAGGCCCTTTCTAAGCTCTCTGCCTGGGGATAATGCAGGACTGCTGAGGGTGGTGGCTGCCACCAAGCACAGAGGACCCAAGAAACATTCTCCTCACTTTGGCTACATTGTGGCAGCCCTTATTGTCTGAATTCCTACCTTAGTGTATCCCCAATTGTGTTACTAATGACATTCTTATGGTACAACGATCTCCTTAAAGAAGTTCTCTATACCTGGGGGTGTTTATCTTCTTGGAAAGCCTTTCATTAGAATAGATAGTAATCTGACGTTCCTCTACCTCCCTGACTCTTGCCTCTTCGGATATTTTAAATCCAATTACTGACCTCTATTTTTACCTTCAGGCTTCCTCAGAGGCCCCACCCCACATTCTAGAACACTTCATAGTTTATGACTTCTCCCTCTCATTATAACAAAAATTCCTGAACTCATACTTATTTCAGAAAACCTTTGCTGGCTAAATTCAAGACCAGTCAAGATAACTTTCAACATATACTTTCTACAAATGCATTTGGTCACTCCGATTTAAAGCAATCTAAATCCTTATTTCATTAGATGTTTTACTCTGCGTCTGGACTATCTCTTCTTTGCTGTGATCTGTCTTAGCTTATAACTTTATTGATGAAACAGGATGTGCCAAACACACTTTTAGACTGCTTTGCAGAGTGCTATGAAAATGTGTTGTTCATTTATCTCACAAACATTTACTGAGCACCTACTATGTGCCAGCCACTGGACCAGGTTCTAGCATTACAGGAATGGACAGCATATATTCACCATCTTGGAAGGCACGTAAAGCAGAAGAGTTGTTTCAGTAGGAGAAGGCAGACTATGCAATAACAATAAAAAGTCAGAAAACAAAAATGAGGTGGATCAGGCAACAGCCCTGTTGGAAAATGTGGGTGGCCAGTGAAAGTTTCTCCAGGGCCTTTTAACTTGATGAAAGACTGTATTAAATTGAATGTCAAGCAGATTTGACCTAGGAAATAATGACCAGGGAACAATATGCAGAGCATGATTGATTTCTATTTCCTGCATCACTTAATAACCCTTTAAAAGTGTTATTGTAGTTGTCCTTGATTAGGGCAATTCATTTCCATTTTCTGAATTTTAGGTCCAAAACTATGTGTTTGCTTTCTTGCTTTTTTCTTGGTGTGGTTCTTAGTTTATTAGAGCAATGCTATGGAACAGCTCGTTTCTAAATTTCTTCAGCTATATAAGTGGCAGGGTAACAGATAAGTTTCCTTTCTCTCTCTCTCTTTTTTCCTAGATATGCACACACATACAAACACCCACCTTCAGATTTTTTACTGGCACATCAAGGGGGAAACTTGAGCGTCAGTTTAAGGCTGTGTAACTGAGACCATAGCTCTGTGGCTTTGACTGCACTTCCCAGTGCCGAGTAGACTGCTGGGATTCCACAAATAAATAATAAAAATAATAATGATTTTTAAAGCATTTGGAAATGCTGAGTTGAAAGGTGTGGTGTAAGTGCAATGTTTTATTGTGAAAGTGATGTCTCTTGCATTATCTTTTCCTAATGGAGGGTGGAAGTAATGGAGGCGGAGGCACTTACGCCTCCAGACCAGGGGTCCCTGAAGGCGGGGTGGAGCTCAGGCAGGCACTGTGGTAACACTTACTGCACTCGGTAACTGCTTCCTTCCAGTCTAGCAAGAAGGTATAAGAAGAGTCACGCTGCTGCTCGCCCTCCTAAACCTTAGAAAGTCATCCTTGTTTCTTACTGATGGAAGAAGTGAAGGAGAATCATCCTGGAAAAATACCACCGATTTAATTTATTTATTATTATTATTTTTAATATATTTATATTTATTTTGGGCTGTGTTGGGTCTTCGTTGCTGTGTGCGGGTTTTCTCTAGTTGTGGCGAGCGGGGGCTACTCTTCGTTGCGGTACGCGGGCTTCTCATTGCGGTGGCTTCTCTTGTTGCAGAGCACAGGCCCTAGGCGCGCGGGCTTCAGTAGTTGTGGCACGAGGGCTACAGTAGTTGTGACTCGCAGGCTTAGTTGCTCCACGGCATGTGGGATCTTCCTGGACCAGGGCTCGAACCCGTGTCTCCTACATTGGCAGGCGGATTCTTAACACTGTGCCACCAGGGAAGCCCATACCATAAATTTTAAAATATTAACTTTAGTTTTAGTTTTGGCCTCAAATAAATACACATTTGGCAAGGGGCATGTCAGCAGCATGGATATTGTCTTGGACTACGTTATGGGCTGAATTATGTCCCCTCCCCTCTGCCCCACCCATACACCCCAATTCATATGTGGAAGCCCTAACTCCCAGTACCTAATAATGTGACTGAATTTGGAGATAGGGTTTTTGGTAATTAAGTTGAAATGAGACTGTTGGGATGGGCCTTCATCCAATATGACTGATGTCTTTATAAGTAGAAGAAACTGGGACAGAGAGACGCCAGGGATGCATACACACAGAGGAAAGACCATGTAAGGGCACAATCAGAAGACAGCCATCTGCAATCCAAGGAGAGAGGCCTCAGAAGAAGGCAAACCTGCTGACACCTTGACCTCAGACTTCCAGCATCCAGAATTGTGAGAAAGGAAATTTCTGTTGTTTAAGCAGCCTAGTCTGTGGTATTTTGTTAGGGCAGCCCTAGCAAACTAAGATAGTCTGGGATTATCTACATTTAAGATTCACACTGAACCAGACAGATATAGAAAAAGATAAATATTTCCCATACAGTATAGTCTGAGTGCTTTCTCAACTAAGTCCATAACTTTAATTATAAAATGAACATAACCTGTATTAAATTATGAATATGTTAACATATTGAAGGGGGACAAGAAAAATAAACACCAGATTTAGGCTCTATAGGCACTCGAAGGTAGAGTAAAAAAATCTGGTTTCCTTGACCACATTGTCATAATATGCATATATAACAGTTTATTGAATCCAGGCTGTGTAGACAACCAGAAGAACTCTGGCTCCATACTGTCACAATGCATGCCCACAACAAAGACTCTGGGGGAACAGCCCCTTTCATTCGATCCCTCTAAGTATTACCAACATGAGAGCTGAAAACCTTACCTCTGTCTGAAGTATATCTATATATCCATGCATAAGTTATTAACTGGGCTCCCTGGGTTCTGCTGCCGTAACTATCAATATATTCAAATCTCATTCTAGCTACTGCAAAAAAACGGTATGTCAGATCAATGTATTAGTATCTTCTTAGACAAAAGAATCTGGAATTTTTTTTTAAGTTTCTTTCTTATTCCTTGGACTCCAGTTGAAACATAGGTGATACACAGCCTAATAAGGGAACGTGCTCACCAGGTGCCAGAGTGCAGGGCTGACTGCATCTATGAAACACTGTTGATTGTGTTTGATATACAGCACTCTTTCGTGAGTATTATGTGCTAAGTACTGTTCTTAGCATCCAATGGCAGAACATTTTAAAAAAGTCTTTTAAACTTTCTTAGACATTTTACAGGATGGAAATGACACGGACTGTATCTGAATGCCCTTTAATTGCATATAATGTGACCTTTAATCTATCAGTATTCTCAATTTTATGGGCTGTGTCTTCTGGACACAAACACAGCCTCAGAGGAGTTGAGAAGCAAACCTTTACTGAGAACCAGCAAGCCAAGCGGAAAACTAGAGAAGTTAAGCCAGTGATGAGAGGGGGTCATCCTTGAGATTTATCCTTTTAGATTGCTGCTCTGCATTTCTGGACCCCCCAGTTAAGAGATATATGTAATGACCAGCCCCTACACCATACAGCTTTGCCTTTCTGCTATTGGCTGCACTTAAGGCCTTTTATCAATGACAACAAACAAAGTAGGTGGTCTTCTACCTCTTTCTAGCTGTAGAAAAAAAAAGTGACATAATTTTTCACAGCCTGAAATAATTGTGGAAGTATAGATACTGGTTAGCATCACTATGAATTATTAGTGGAAAAGTGGGTCTCAGAAGTACGTTACATGTGAAATATTTTTCGTCACTTGAACATGTGCCGTCCAGAGCTGGCCCTGTTCTAGCCGTCACAGGGAACAAACATTTCACATTCACAGATGCTCCCAATTTGGTGCGGTTTGGAGTGTAATTTAGATCAAACGTCTCCATGTAAATGAGTCAGGGTTTCTTAATTAGGTGCCTCTAAAGCAAAACCTTGGACCACATCAGTAGGTGTGGGTGTGGTGCCCACAATACTGGAATCTTTCCTATAGACCAGGCTCCTAGTATCATTCAAATAGAGCTTTTTTTTTTTTTTTGGTTGTTTTTCTCAGGCAGTAATAAATCTGCAGATGGCATAGACAGAAAGACGCTACTTCAGAAGAGCTGTCTAAAAACACTGCCTCTTTGGCAAATGCCTTAAAGTAGGTCATTCTGCTGTGATTTAGCTTTTTTCTTTAGATTTGATTGCCAGCTTTTTGTTCCCATTACAAGTAGGGTGCATTCCAGTCCACAGACTTGTTCTTAATTTTTCCAACTGGTATTTGTTTACTAGGATTTGCAGATCTTCCTACGAAAATGGCCAATATCCTGTCACAGCGCTAATCATGCACTTGACCGCAAAGTGAAATGGATCCTGGTGATAATCTGGTGATGCTGAAATATTAAATGCCTTAAACACCCAGTCTTCCCACAGCAAAACTGCATTGATTTATATGGGTCGGTTTGTTGAAATAATTGTCCCATCTTTTATACATGTGAAAAGAAGAGGTGACAGGATGTAAATGGAAAACTTTTACAAGCCATATAGCTGTTTGTATAGATATTCAGGTTATCTGCTTTTATACTTGTCATTGTTTGTGTTTTTTATAGGGGGAATATCATTGGGTCCCATTTCCCCATCAAGGCTTCGGGATTTACATGCAGAAACCCCTGCAGCATTAATGAGTTACCTGCATAAATCCCCTGGCAATCGATGGGCACATAGACCTGTTTTGTTATATTAATTATTCCTCACAGAACCTTGACACTGACATTAAACGAGGCCTTAAAAAATCTTGATGAAGGTCTTAAGGTATCTTTTACTGTTCAAATATTAGCATTGCAAAAACTATGTCTAAGGCATTATTCATTTTGTGGTATCACAGGGAAGGAGGGATTGAAATAAGGAGATTGAGCAAAGGGCCCAGGGGGTGAACTTTCTGGTCTTAACTCTCTACTGCTTGGAGGCCAGTTTTCTTAGGACCAAGTTATAATCCTCAAATTGTGATAATGATTAAAATAAATATTACGATCATAGTGAATACAGGAACTGAGTATGCTGTTTTCTCCAGATTGGTGTTGAATATGGTGTCTTCTCCACAGGCCAAGTTTTGTCTTGGCAAATCGTTGGTGTTTTCAGGTGAATTCCAAAATGTCAGTTAAGAAGACACAAAAAAGAGGGCTCTAGAGAGGAGATGTAAATTATTGGCTAGGTATGTTGCAAGATGGCTTGCTAAGTATGTACTTAACAAACAGACTAGGAAAATGGTTTGACGTGCCACTTTCCTTCATTCCCAGTAAAGTTCCTTTACTTAGAAGGCCTGGGGAGTGTAAGGCTCTGATTAAGCAAATGCTCTGGTAAAAAACACTTACATTATATTGTCATATGTGGATTAGCAGGACTCAAACAACACAATTAGTATTAAAATTACAATGGACACTGCATTATCGTCCTTCGATAATTCACACGGAACTTCTGAATCGTGAAGGAACTTCAGTTGTCTCTGTGCTGGAGTGTGGTTACTAGATAAGTGGATCTAGATTATTTGTCTGGATCCTTTTTGAGTGGAAGGTATTTATAATAAGTTATACTAGTTGACGATGCTCTTCAGGTTTTTATCATGCTGATGATTCCGAATGATCTGTTTACTTTCTACGGTGTTTCCCTTTGCTGGTTAGTGAATTTACTGTGCTGGTCCCCAGTGTGGTGTTTAGCTCTATCCTGCCTCTTCAGGCTCTGAACTCTCTCGGTGAATGTATCCACTCTCATGGTTTGGAATATTTACTCTAAAAAAACCTGATTCCCAAATCTACATTTCCTCCTTTAATATCATACCTTTACTTACCCACTTGCTAAAATGACTTGCTAAGTCCCCCCTGTTGCTCTACCCTGTGCTGGTTACATGGGGCACTAAAGGAAGAAATGATTTCTGCCCTCAAGGAGTTAAAATGAACAACTACCTATATGGAAGGATTAACTAAGATTTTTTAACAGGCTGAGTAGAGCTGTCTACAGTTGCAATAGGAGCTTTGGGGGGCTTCATCTCTTTGGTGCTTTACCGTATATAACAGGAATTTTATTCACCTGTAACTCTGGATTAAGTCCTTTGAGGTATCAGTATCGTAATCTCCTCTAACACAGAAGAGGAAACTGAGGAAGCTGTGTTATCCAAGGCGACAGGGGTAAGGAGTCAGTGACTCAGGATCCAAACTCAGGTTTTCTGATTCTGAATCCAGTGTTATGTCCACTCTCACTTGGATTCAGCACAAGATCAAGTGTCTGGACTGGACTCTGCTTGAATTTCCAATTGTGTCAACCTCTAATAACAGTGTGTAGTCTTGGCTTTTACTTTCTTTATCTCCTTCGATTCGGGGTATGCACAAACACACACTACAAAGTAGATAAAGTTAAACATTATTCCCATGCTAAAGACAATAAAGCAGCAGCTGAGAAGTGAAGCAACAGGCCTCAAGTTATTTGGGAAACTTATACCCAAGCAGGGGGCTGGAATCCAGTTCTTTAGATTCCTTCAACCTATCAGAGGCAAATGCACAAAGAACTTTCCACCCACAAATAACTCTTTCTAATTAGATTGGTAACTGGATAAGTTAGTTTTCCAGCTGGTTTTCTTGTTCTCCTAGAATGTATTCTCAACACAGCGATTCTTTTAAAACTGAAATCAGTTCATGTCAGTCCTGCTCCAAAATCTACAACTGGCTCCCCCTTTCTTTTAACTAAGAGCGAAGACCAGGTCCTTATTTTTTTATTTTTAACATCTTTATTGGAGTATAATTGCTTTACAATGTTTTGTTAGTTTCTGCTCTATAACAAAGTGAATCAGCTGTATGTATATGTATGTCCCCATATCTCCTCCCTCTTGCGTCTCCCTCCCTCCCACCCTCCCTATCCCACCCCTCTAGGTGGTCACAAAGCACCAAGCTGATCTCCCTGTGTCATGCGGCTTCTTCCCACTAGCTATCTATTTTACATTTGGTAGTGTATATATGTCCATGCCACTCTCTCACTTCGTTCCAGCTTACCCTTCCCTCTCTCCATGTCCTTAAGTCCATTCTGTATGTCTGGGTCTTTATTCCTGTCCTGCCCCTAGGTTCTTCAGAACCATTTTTTTTTTTAACATTCCATATATATGTGTTAGCATGTGGTATTTGTTTTTCTCTTTCTGACTTACTTCACTCTGTATGTCAGACTCTAGGTCCATCCACCTCACTACAAATGACTCAATTTCGTTTCTTTTTATGGCTGAGTAATATTCCATTGTATATATGTGCCACATCTTCTTTATCCATTCATCTGTCAATGGGCACTTAGGTTGCTTCCATGTCCTGGCTATTGTAAATAGTGCTGCAGTGAACATTGTGGTACATGACTCTTTTTGAATTATGGTTTTCTCAGGGTATATGCCCAGTAGTGGGATTGCTGGGTCATATGGTAGTTCTAGTTTTAGTTTTTTAAGGAACCTCCATACTGTTCTCCATAGTGACCATATCAATTTACATTCCCACCAGCAGTGCAAGAGGGTTCCCTTTTCTCCACACCCTCTACAGCATTTACTGTTCGTAGGTTTTTTGATGATGGCCATTCTCACCGGTGTGAGGTGATATCTCATTGTAGTTTTAATTTGCATTTCTCTAATGATTAGTGATGTTGAGCATCCTTTCATGTGTTTGTTGGCAGTCTGTATACCTTCTTTGGAGAAATGTCTATTTAGGTCTTCTGCCCATTTTTGGATTGGGCTGTTTGTTTTTTTGATATTGAGCTGCATGAGCTATTTGTATATTTTGGAGATTAATCCTTTGTCAGTTGCTTCGTCTGCAAATATTTTCTCCCATTCTGAGGGTTGTCTTTTCATCTTGTTTATGGTTTCCTTTGCTGTGCAAAAGCTTCTAAGTTTCATTAGGTCCCATTTGTTTATTTTTGTTTTCATTTCCATTTCTCTAGGAGGTGGGTCATAAAGGATCTTGCTGTGATTTATGTCATTGAGTGTTCTGCCTCTGTTTTCCTCTAAGAATTTGACAGTGTCTAGACCAGGTCCTTATAATGGTCTCAGAAGGCCCTGTGTGATGTGGCCTTGTCAACTAGGTGACTCCTCTCCCCACCCTCCCTCTGCTCAAGCCACATCGGCCTCCTTGCTTTGCTGTAGCTTGAGGACACCAAGATGCTGGATGTTCTCTACACATCTCTGGAATGCTTTGACTCCAGGCAAATCCGCCTCACTAACCCCCTCCCCTCCCTCAAGTCTTTTCTCAAATCTCCCCTTTGTAATGAGTTCTTCCCCAACGACTGCAAACCACTGGACTCAGGACCCTGGCAGCACCCTTGACCCTCCTCACTCTGCCCCATTTTTACTAGTTCCTTAGTAGCCATTTTCTTCTAATATGCCATAGCATTTCCTTGCTTATGTTTATTTGTTTGATTTATTTATATTATGTGTGTTATGTTTATTATGTAAACTCTGTGAGGGCAAAGGTGACTTCTGTAAAGTTTACTGATGATCCTAAGCTCCTAGAACAGTGCCTGTCACATCCTTGGTTCTTAAAGTCCATCAATAACCCAGTTTCTATAAGTAACATCTCCACTCTTCTTTGTCTACAAATTGGACATCCTGGCACTGTCTCAAACTCTTTCTAGTCATTTATCCATCATATCAAACCTACCAGCAAATACTATTGACTCACTGCAAAGTTTCTCTAGAAATTCCCCTCTTCCCACTGAGCTCCTCAGCCAACACAGGACCAAATTGCTCCTTAGCCTTACTCCAAGCCTCCCTCCCCAAATCCATTTCACATTTGATCCTTCAATGAATTGAGATACTTAAAACAGAAACCAAAGCAAAACTTCTATTCTTCAACTGCTCAGTAACCTGCCTTGGGCCCCTATTAACTAAGACTTCAGATTCCAACTTTCCTGCCAGGCCCTACCCATGACTTGGTCTCTCCCTGCACTCAGGTCCCTCCTCCTCCTTTGCTCCCTGTCACATCCTGGCTTCCTTTGGCTTTTCTCAAGTGGACCCACAGAACATCTCATTTCTTGCCAAATCCTACTTGTGTTTCAAAGCTTAACTTCAGGTCCACTTTTCATTGCAGACTTAACTATTTTAGTCTACTTCTTCCCATACATGCTGTTTAACAGTTAATTATTCTCCACTCTTTTTCCTAAGTGCTTTGTTCCCTTTTAGATAAGTATCTCTGCAATGGCAGAACTTTATACTTCTTTTATCTTCCCAACCCTCCCCAGTGTGGTATGGAACACAGAGTAGGCACTCCATAGCTACTGTTGATTCACTGATTGATACTTATATTCTTCTGTTTCTTGTGTGTGTGTGTGTGTGTGTGTGTGTGTGTGTGTGTGTGTGTGTATGCTTTACTGTGTTGGCTTTAGATAGCTGAACATTTCAAATGATATATTCTGAATGATGGCAAGTAATAAGATTTTTGTAGCTATACTGATGAGCTACATATTAGGATAAATGTATATCTAAACTCCAGCCTTATCTAGTTTAAAGCGTGTTTACAGCATGTCTAAATGTAGGAACCCACACTGCTTTCACCAGGGATTAATTGGGTCTTGCTTTTAAGCATGTGTGTGTTTGTGTGCGTGTGTTTGTGTGTTTCCATACATCTAAAGTGAATTCTATCATTAAGAAGTCACAAAATATGTAGATATTAGTATAAAAAGCACTTGGGAAATAACTAGATAAAGAATATAATCAATAATCCACCCAACAATTAAGTCTTTAATAGTACACGCAGACTTCAGCATGGAAGCCTCCACAGCACACAGCAATAAACTAAGTTTGCATAATATAAGCTTAAAATGGCCCATTCTTTGATGTTTTTCAGCAACTCTGATTTTATTTTACAAGGCTCTGCAGGAAGATTATTACTCCCTTCACTGTCCATTGGTCAAGCTTTGAGGGTCTGCATTCTGCCATCTTGTCTTCTCTTGACTCACCTTGAAAGACAGACAGTTTTCGTTCTTGGGAGGTCATCCCAGACCACTGCTGGCTGGTGTGTCTCTGCTACAGCACCAACCAGTGAGTGGAAAATGCTACACTGTTCAGAGTGGGCATCTCATTCATGAAACATGTTCAGGGGCCAAATTCTGTGCCTCTCCCCATCCTCTAATGGCAGAAGCCATTTTAGGAGTGAGTTTTACGAGTGGATTGGATTCGTTACTATTTTGAACTCTCCAAGTTTCTGCTTCCTTTAGTTCCTAGGACAAATGGAAGTGAGCCTGATTATTCTGGGTGTTATGTCTCATTTTAAAGTCCTCTTTCTCTTTGTCCAGCCTCTGCCCTCTTCTCTGCAAGAAAGGACTTCTAAAAGTTTGGTTCCCGGACAGCAGCACCTGGGAGCTTGTTCTCGATGCAAAAATCTCAGGCTCCATTCCAGACCTCTTGAATCAGATTCTATATTTTTAACAGGATCTCTAGGTGATGTAATTGATAAGCACCTTAAAGTTTGAGAAATCCTGAGCTAGAACTTTCTGCCACGGTTGGGCAGCCATCATGTTGGCCGCAAGACTAGTAGGTGGTGGAGCTCTCACAGTTCCCATCGTCCACCACTGGACCCCCCTGGATGTCCTCCACCATTTAAATCCCCCTCCACTCTACCTCTTCAAAGCTTGTTTCCTGAGAAGGCTGAACTAGTCACACAGCACGAGGCACAGGCACACCTGCACAGATAGAGGGCACTCTTTCTTCCAGCCAGTTAGTTGATACCATTAAGCCCTTCTGATGGAGCCTAGGTTGTGAGAGGTGAGGCGTTTTGGATGGGCCCCAGGATGACAGCTTTTACCATTTGTGGTCACTGATGTTCCCGCGGTGCTTTTTGTGAGAGAAGGGGTTGTTAACCTCAGTGTATCCTGGCTGACTTCCAATCTGCATAATTGCATTCAGCCTACCTAAGTCTGCTCTGTAGTTTCAATTAAGTAAAGTATTGTTCACTTCTTGTACTAAACTGCTGTGTTGTGTGGCTACAGACTGCTAATTAGCTGGTGTTTTTCAGGTGACTGAATTCGTGATGAACAAAACGTCTCTCTCTGGCTATCTCCCTCCCCAGTCCCGCTATCTCCGTGGCCACCAGCCCACACAACCTCATGCCTGTTTTCTTCTATATCACCATTTCTTGGATAAAAGTGCTTTGGGATCAGAAATTACTAGAATGTGACAGTGAACCTTTCTTTACTTTCTCTATGTAGCCAACTGCTTCTTAGCCTACCTAGCCTATTGTAGGGTGTTGGAGGGGAAACTCAAGCACAGAATGGCAAGAATGTGATGAGGGGTGGATAAAACAGGCCTTCCTCTGCCAAGATGAAAGGTAAATGCCTGTGATTTCCAGGGAAGTATGAATTACTTTAAGAGCCTGGCACCCTAGGAATTGGTTATTCTCAGTGTGATATGAATGGAGAGTGAAGTCAAAGAGAATGGGGCGTGCATTTTATTTCTCTTTTCCCACTAGTTAGAAAAATACAGCTGGACATGTAAACCAGCCATAAAATACCTCACTATCTCTGTGGGGGATGTTTGACCCTAAACAGGAAATGTGGCCCCGGGAGAGTGAACGGAGTCCCTTTCTGATGAATCAAAGGTCAGTACCAAGGGAGCACTTGCAGCTCAGGAATGGCAGCCGGAAATGAAAGGAAGTGGAAAAAAGGTGGGTGAGCAGGGAGGGGACAGAGTTGTGCTCTAATCAAAGAGGAGATGCATTTGAGGGTGGAATTTTTCTGGGACGTAAAATGATTGCTCAAAAAGTGTTCAAATGGGAAAAAGAACCCAGATTTAGGTAAAGTATCACACTTTGCATGTCTTTTCACTATGTGAGGACATTTATCCTGTTTTGATATCTAAGCTCAGAGACACAAATTAATTAGATAAAAATTCCTTTAGAGCAGGGATAATTTCTTTTACCTTTTCATAGCCCAAACACTATGCGCTAAATGAATTCATGAATGAATGAATGAGTGAACTCACTGACAAAGGGAAAAATATTTATTAAGAGGTATATGTTGACTGGGAGTTCACGGAGGGTAGGAAAGAAAATGCTTTTAGCTCTCCGGTGCCAGCGCCCATGTCTTGCCTACTCCTCGCTATGGCCCTGCCCCGAAGTGTTCTACTTATCTCTCAGAAAGTGCGAAAGAAAAGAAGATCAGGGGCTTCCTGAATCTCATCAATGGACTCACGGAACGCCTATAACAGACAGGCTGGTTTGCATATCCCTGCGAGGAGAGGAGGGGCAGGGCTAGAACCACAAAGTTGGGAGTGAAAGTCAGACTAAGGGAAGTGAACATTCCCAGATAAGGGCAGAGAGATTGATAACATAACTGAATGCAGTTCCCAGATGCTAGGAACTGATTGTTTTCCTGGTAAAATTATCCTTATTTCCAGCTCAGCGTCTATCACGTGAGAGGCACTTGATCTGTTATTTGTATAAAGAATAAATGGGGAGATGGATGACGTATTTGGCAATGCTTTGAAGGTGAAAAGAGTTCTCAGAGTGAGGGGCAGGAGGAAGAATTTGAGGAGGAGGGTGATATTGGGAGAAAAGGCAGAAAAAAGAAAGGGGAAAATGTCAGCGAAAAGAGTCTGACAAAAGAATGTATGACACAGAGGAGAAGAAATTACTAGAAGTGAGGAAAAGTAATCTCTGTACAAAGGGCAATATTTAGTATAAAGCTTCTAAGTTCTGAATGTATTTCCAACTTCCTTTGTACACATTAACCTGAGGAAAAATTATAGACCAGAAAATGTCACTGAGGCAGAGATTAAAAAAGCCTTAAAAATCCTAATCTTCAATTCGAGCTCTACTGTTTTGTAGATGATTTCAAAGATTTTCCCAATGTCCTGATCCAAACAGCCCCTAAATTCATTTCCTTGTCCCCCAGAGGCTCTCATTCCAGGTAAGCCCGTGCTTTTAGCTGCGGACCTCTTCAGAGTCAAGTGTGGGTTGAGTCTGCCACTGGCCACAGACTAATTATTACTTATGGCTGAGATTTCCTTCTGTCCATTACTAAAGCCCAGTCTTTTCTCAGCTCAGCCAATACAGTCTTGGGATCTGAAATCTCATATACAATCTGCACTTTTTCCTGCACGAGGCAAAACCCCCCAGCAACGTGGAAATGTGCAGCTACCCCATGCGAACTATTCCTGGATGTCACCCTGCAGCTCTAATTTCTTCTTTCTCCTCTGCGTTTTGGGTGCTGCAGCCGGACCTGTCAGCACCTTGTCACGGCTTCCTTGTGCGTGGGCTACCATCGGATTCTGTGTTCTTAACAATTATCCGTAAAAACCCCACAGAATCCTTCACAAGTAGAACAATATATTTACATTAACAGATAAAAGGAAAAAAAAAAAAGAAAGCTACTTTAAAAATTTTGGTGTCCTGAAGCAGGAGCTATTTGTAAATGCTGCCGTGCGGCCTCCCCTTTTCCAGTCCTGAGATGCTCTTTTGTTCATGGTGTGACGAGGATGCAGGGAGCCAATTTGATTTAACTAAATAATACACAAATGCCAGGAATACTTTCATATCTCGTGTACAGACCAGAATAAATTACTCCGATGGAATGTTTTGTTTTCTTTTCAGGGAACAACCCCGCAGATTACAAGGAGCTAGGCTGACAAGGAGTGGCTAAGAAACACTATTAAAAGTCACCTATTTTAATGTAGGGCTAAATAACAGAGGATTTCACTTGGGTTCAAAAGACAGAGGCCTGGAGAGGAAGTTGACAGGCAGACACCAGTGAGAAATTAGCCTTGTCCTGGAATTCTTATGGGCAGTGGGGAGAAAAATAAGTCCAATAAGAAATGAAAATAAGGGAACTAGTTCTCAGAATTAAAGGTGAACCGAAAGGAATTGGCAGCTGTCTGGACATGCCAGCCAGAGGGGCCACGGTATCTGATACACGTGACAGACCAAGAGACAACTGCAAAGCTCTCCAAACAACTCGCCTGAAGGGCTTGCCAGGAAGCCAGATGCTGCTTCTGGAAGAATATCTTCCGTGGTTGGGCATCTGGATTCAGTGCTTTCCATTTAAGGAGGAGAAAGAAGGTGGTAAAAGACAGCACCATCACTGCCTTTTAAAAAAATGTGTTTTTTCTACACACACACACACACACACATATACACACACACAAGCATTAATAAATATGGTCATGGAACTTGTTTTTAAAAAGGACCCCCAAAAATAAAACTTTTCCCAGTGCTTTTTAGGTAGAAAGCAAGCTGTTAGAGGGAGAGAGAGAAACAGAGAGACAGAGATAGAAGGACAGACACCAAGAAACCCCTTATTTAAATATGTCACTATACTAACTAATTAGGTTATTTTATTTAAAAGATTGGGATTATAGCTGATGTTCAATTTAAAAAGTTATTCAAGTGATGGGCCTGTGCCTCTATCACAGTTGGCCTGTCATTCTCCCTCTTTCTTCCCTGGAAACAATCGAGTATTGGTGTTGGCAAGGAAGCAGAGTGTGGTCTAGTGGACTGGAAATCAGGTGACCTGAGGTCTGGTTGATTTTTTTCCCCCTTCCACTTTGAAGTTATGTGTCTCTGCTCCATAAAACAGGAGAACCAAATTTCTTTATACACTTTTTTGTTTTTGCCTCTCACTGTTGTGGCCTCTCCCATTGCGGAGCACAGGCTCTGGACGCGCAGGCTCAGCGGCCATGGCTCACGGGCCCAGCTGCTCCGCGGCATGTGGGATCTTCCCGGACCGGGGCACGAACCCGTGTCCCCTGCATCGGCAGGCGGACTCGCAACCACTGCGCCACCAGGGAAGCCCTCTTTATACACTTAATAGCACAGGTCAAGTTTTTGTAATCATAATTTTTTTCCTTGACCCGATGCTAAATAATTCAAGGTAGTAGGAAGTCAATATTGGATCTGGAACAAAAGATGGACAGGGAGGTTGGCTGATATGATAGGAGACAGGAGTGATAGAGATTCTTTAATTTAGTAGTAAGAGTACTCACAGAAGGTATAGAACTAAGTTTTGAAATTCCAAGATCTGTTACAAATCCAAGATGATCAAGAAATCAGAAGAAATGGCAATCCCACCCTGGGCTGCACTAATTGATCTAAAGGGCTCCAACACTGGTCTGTGGTCACAGATTCCCTGACCAAGACTCACTCAGCAAGGTCAGCTTCCCTTAGCTCCCATTCACCATTATACTCCAGGCCTCCTAACTTGCAGTCTTAGTGATAATATTGCCTCTTTTACAATGAAAACTGCTCTTCTCTTCATCACGATGAAAGGATAAATATCAGGTGAGGAGAGAGAAACTTGAGAAAAACAATTTACTTAACAATAACCTCAAAATGGAATATTCCCTAGTGCTAGTCTGAAGTATATCAAGTTTCCAAGATTACAAGCTTAAGAAGTTGATCTTAATTGGAACCACCAATGGCTATTAGATGTCCATCTTCTCTTCAATGAGTTCATGTGATTCCATTTGTTCAGCAAAGATCACTGAGTATCTATAACGTGTGGAACACTGTATTAGGCTCTGGGGATATAGCAAGAATCAAAATGATACAAATTCCTGCCCTCCTGGAGCCCAAGCACTAATGGTAGAAGGGACCAGGTCATAATTTCCAACTTTATCAATGTTTCCAGGACCTGACTATACTAAAGAACAAATTTTCTTTCTTCTGGATTACTATATATTCATTCCTATGGCTTTTCAGGAGCCAAAGGATGAATGTTAGAGTAGAAGATCACATCACTAGAAATTCTGCCCAATGTCCCATTACCATAAGAATTTTCTAGGTCTTGTGGAAGCAATAGTTTTAACCACAAAATATAATACCTCTGCTCTCACCACGTTTTCTATTACCAGGCATGCTAGTCTCAGACCCCTTTCCCAGTATCCCTTCCTCTGGCCACTTCTTCAATGGGGACACCCTCAGGAGTCTGTCCTCAACTCTCTTCTTTTTTTTTTTTTGCGGTACGCGGGCCTCTCACTGTTGAGGCCCCTCCCGTTGTGGAGCACAGGCTCTGGACGCGCAGGCTCAGCAGCCATGGCTCACGGGCCCAGCTGCTCCGCGGCATGTGGGATCTTCCCGGACCGGGGAACGAACCCGCGTCCCCTGCATCAGCAGGCAGACTCTCAACCACTGCGCCACCAGGGAAGCCCTCAACTCTTTTCTAGGTTCACACCTTCCCTTGGGTTTATTCATGACCTCACCCCAAGGCCATCTTTAAACTGATGACTCCCAAATTCATACCTAGATTCCAATCAACTTTCCTGCATTCCCAACATATGTTTCTTATTCTCTAATGGAATATGAGCAATGACCAAATCACATCATGTCCAGAAAATTTCAACTTCTTTTATGTCTCCAATTTTCTCCTTTTGCTCTGTTTGAGTTAAGGGTATCACCATTCAGCTAGTTCAAAACCTGGGTGCCATCTTGGAATCTTCCTTCCTCTTAACCTCTTACATGCACTCAGTGAGCGTGTTCTATTGAATCGACCTCCTCCACGCCTCTTGTATCCATTCCTTTCCCCCACCCCACACTCCTTTACTATGGGATCTCTGATTTAGACATTATACCAGCCTCTTAACTGGTTCCACTACCTCTAGCGTTGCCCTCCTTATAAACACAAATCACATCACCTCATCTGCCTGCTTCAGACCCTTCAGTGATCTACCTAACATCTACAGAATGAATTTCAAACTCCTTAAGCAAAGCATATGATGTTCATCACAATTTAGCTCTAGTTTACTACATTTTGGGCTTATGTCCTGTCACCTCTTTCATGTTTCCTAATTCATCATTCCAGAGGAGTCAGCATGTCTTTACCACACTGTGGTTCTCCTTCTTCCTGCCTCTTTATACACAGTCTTCCCTCTGCCTGTAGCAGGCCTTTGTCTGCCAAACTGACCTCCTTAAAGATAGCCATGTCTTCTCCTCTGGGAGGCATTCTTTGGTTTCTCTAGGCTAAATTTCAGCTCCTGCTTGGTGCTCTCATACTGTCTTGTGATATCTCGCCACATTTATTGTAATTGTTTATTAATTTATCTACCCTGGGAAACTATAGGATAAGTGAGGGTAGGAATCTTTTTTATGCCTCTGGTATCTAGGTGAAAGGTCAGTAAACTGTTTCTGTAAAGGGCTGGATAATAAATATTTTTGTGCAACTTGTTACAGCTATTTAATTCTTGCCACTGTAGCATGAAAGCAGCCATTGGCAATACATAAACATATAAGTGTGTGTGTGTTTCCCAATAAAACTTTGTTGATAAAAGTAGGCAGCAGGCTGGATGTGGCCCATGGCCATAGGTTGCCAACCTCTGATCTGGTCCAGTGCCTGGAGTACAGTAGGCACTCATTTAAGACTTCCTAAAGGAATGGGTGGATAGGACTTCACAGTTAACAAATATTTTCTCAAGTGTGAATTTATTTGACCCATTTCACATATAAGCAAAAGGGAGGGTTAGAGGCATTAAAGGTTTTCCTAATGTTGTACAGTTTCTAAGGGCTGAGGTTGGGACTTGAGCCTATGTCTTCTGATTCCAAATCCCTGGTTCTTTCCATTAGGTGAAAGGCCAAGATTCACAGTGGAGAAGGGTGAGGCAAATTAAAAAATTTACCTCTTATGAGGGAAATACCCCCATAAGGTGAGCCTCCGCTAGCAATAGAGAAGACAGTGATAAATGGTCAGTAGCCATTTTAAGTTTTGTTTTGTTTTTTATTATTCAGTGGTTAACTGTTAACATTCAAATGTTAAATCAAAAGATCTAAAGTAATTTCACTCCCATCTTAAAAACCTTATCTCCCAAAGCCTTCCTCTAGAACAAGGATCCACCACTGGAAGGATCATTGAACTTAGTCCCCAGCTCACAAACCTTATAAATCCCATGCCAAGATGTCTCCTAAGTAGATGACATTTTAATGATTACTACAGGGAGTTGGGAACTATTGCTTCATCCTCACTATCAGAGTAATTAATTTTCTTAACTACAGGCCAAATTCTGCCACGGGAGTCCAGTTGAGAAATTTCAGGCCCATAGGAAGTACATTAGCTCTTCAAAGTGATTAGGGTGCCATTTCAAATACACAAGCAAAGGAGCTATTAGGCTTCTGGCTTATTTCAAACAACTTGCAGCCCCTGTTTCTCAGGGAAAAAAAAAAAAGAAAGAAAGAGAAAAAGGGAAAATAACAATTTGCTAAGGTTCTTTATTTTCCAGTAAAAACACCCATGGCCTGCAAGTCATTGGATATCAGGTATTGTGGCTGGGTGAGAGACCAAAGTGTACAGAAAAAGGGTGGAATGCCAGAAGGCAGCACAGAAAAACACAGCCTGCTCCAAAGCACCCCAGAGCTGAGCCTTCAGAGGCCTGACGGGAGGCAGAGCCTCACCAGCCATTGCTCTTGACCAGAGAGAAGGGTTCCAGCTCATGGGCTTTCCAGTCCATCTCTGGCCATGTCTCACCCTCCTCCCCACAAAATATCAGAAATGCTCACAATGCCATTTTAAAGACAGAGTGGATGAATTATTTCCTCACCATTGTTTCCTCATACAACCCCTATATTTCTAAGTCATCATCATTTGAGTTGCCTCTGACATGCTTTTGTAGAGTATTTATTTAACATCCATGAAGACCACAGAGAAGCTTTAAATATCGGTTTACTCTCACAAAATAGCCACAGCTCAACAGTTTCGCCTTTCAATGAGGCATTCAACTGGCATGCTTCCATGAGACTTGTCTATTCACCTTGGAATTCTATGAACAGCTGGACGATTTTCTTAGCGTCAGTGCTCTCCTTTCAGCCTATTTTACAAAGTGCAAGTCTCCTATAAGAATGTTTATTTGCATCTAAAATCTGCAGCAAATATATTCTTCCAAGGCTATCTTTGAAAATCAACGAATGACATTATTTTATGTCACCTCTAAAAGCCACCCATTTCTAAGACATTTTGACTTTCTCTGGACAATATATACCTATGTGGGAATTGAATGTTCTTTTATATCCTCCCCCCACCCACCATCAAACATTTGAGATTGTTTTGGCTTCCAAAATGCATGCCACAAAGTAAATCTGGATAACAAGTTCAATTTAGCTGGGGGAAAAATATTTTTGTATTTATCTTCTAAGTTTTCTGTAATTCTCATGTATTACTTTTATCCCAGAAATAAAAATGTGAGAAAAGATTTCAGCAATAGCTAGGACAGCTTACTTACAGGAACGGCAACAGGAATTCTAGAACTTGAAAAGGTCAGTGTCCACTCTAGGTGGATATGTAGCTGATAAAATTCTAGGAGTGTTTACACTGGGGATTTGAGGCATAGGGTAAGGCCCTACCAGCTCCAAATCATCTCACTTACCAGGCTTCCACGTGGCCAGTGTGCTGTTCTGCCTGGTAAGAAATTCTCACTGTGAGAACCATTCTGATAAGTTAGACAACAAGAAGAGAACCGTCCCTAGGAAACTGCTGTGATGGGAGGCTCTGGGCAGGAAGCAGAGGAGGACCTGTGTCCTTCTCCAGTGTTCCCACGCCTGCCTAGAAGTCAAGCGGACCAGACTACTATCAGCAAGCTACAACTTTGAAGGTGAAAATAGTTGGATTTGAGAACACGGGACAAGATTCAGATCAGGTTGATGGAGAGCTGGTGACAGTACAGAATTGGGCAGGGGAATTCACACAGGGACTGGGCAACACATGGAGGCGTCACGTGGTTTGTCAAACATGTGAAAACAGCCTCACTGGGACTAGGGGAAACTGGCTGAGTCAGGCCAGTATAGAAACTCAGGTTTTGGCAAAAGATTCTGTGGTGGGGTAAAGAATTTTCTGGAAGCCAGGAAATTTGGCAACCCAGCCCCTGCAATTCTTCCTATATTTATTTCATTAGAAATAATTTTATATTTCTCTCACTATAAAAATAATACATGTTGATGTCTGATGCTTAACTAGAACCAACTATGTGCTAGGTATTGTGCTAGACTCTTTAAAAGGATTATTCCTTTACTCCTCACCACAGAAATAGGTCCTATTATGATCCCTGTTTTGCAGATGAGAAGAAGGAAGCTTAGCGTTAGGTCAGTTTTAAGTTACATGCCCAGTAAGTGGCAGGGCCAAGGCTCACATTCAATTCTGCTTAACTCCAAAGCCTGTTCTCTTTACCGGTTCTCTTAACCTCAATATCTCTTTCTATCCCATTGTTAGGAGAGAAAAAGAAACACACAAAGAAAATTAAAACTTTCGGGCTTCCCTGGTGGTGCGGTGGTTGAGAATCTGCCTACCAATGCAGGGGACACGGGTTCGAGCCCTGGTCTGGGAAGATCCCACATGCCGCGGAGCAACTGGGCCCGTGAGCCACAATTACTGAGCCTGCGCGTCTGGAGCCTGTGCTCCACAGAGAACAAGAGAGGCAGCGGTAGTGAGAGGCCCGCGCACCGCGATGAAGAGTGGCCCCCGCTTGCCACAGCTAGAGAAAGCCCTCGCACAGAAGCGAAGACCCAACACAGCCATAAATAAATTAATTAATTAAAAAAAAAAAAACGAAAAAAAAACTTTCATTGTTCAACAACTCTAAGAAATATTAACATCTCAGCAAATAGCTTTACAGTCTTTTCTAGATGCACAACTTTCCCACATATTTATACTCTCCTTAAATATATAAAATATTGTATCCCTGACTTTATTTAACTTAATACAAGCATATCCCTAATTAAGAAAACAATTAGCTGTGAACCACATTTTATGAAGCTGATATGATGTACCATGTTCTATATAACCTTCCCCTATCACTGAACACTTAGGTTGTTTCCAAGTTTCTACCAGTGAAAATAGTAAAATTTTATCTGCATAAACTGCTCTCATCCCCCAGCATTACTTAGGATAGGGTCCTAGCAATTAAGATGATTGGCTCAAAAGGCATGAAGATTGGAAAGGCTTTCATTCTTGAGCTATATTGCATATGTGGCTTCACACCATGCTGGTTGGAACATCCCCACCAGCAGATCTAGAGGGCTTGATTCAATTCACACCTGACAAAATGGGGTTTACTTTATTTCATTAGTCTTCTATACCCTCATCTTAATCTTCCTCTTTCCCCTGTCTGCATTTCAAAACAGAAAAAAGTGCACCCTTCTAAACACTGTCTCCTTTTGCTTTTTAACTTGCTACCAGAGGAACTATTTTTACAATTACTCAGCACTGAAACCGCAGACATATTCCCATGGCTGACTGGATAAGGGGGATAAAGAAATGAGAGAAATAAAAATTGTATGGAATTTTCCTTTGAAAAGTCTCAGGATTTGGACCATTGCTTTCCATTTTATGTTCATCACTCCAAACCAACTACAACTCCCATGTGGCCTCTTAGGGTTTTTTTCTCCTTCTATCTCGTTCACCCTGCACTCTACTGTCAGAATACTCTTTCATAAACACAGAGCACATCATGCAAATGTCCAGCAGATAAAGTCTCAATGGTCCTCTATTTCTTATATAACCTCTTTGCCTGGCTCTCAACGTCCAACCACTACCCATCAGCAAGCAACCCTTATCTTTCTAGGTCTTCCTTCCCATTAACTTCATCTTCACTTTGCCTGCCTGCCTTTCCAAAGAAGCAGGCTGAAGGAACATGCATTCGACACTTATATTTTAACAGAGATAGAACTTGCCATTTATATGATGATTCAGAGCTGTCACAGGACCTTCCAGTGCTTATCACTGTAATGTCAATTGGTGAAAGTGCCTATTAATAAAGGTTTCTGGCTGATGGCATTTTGAGATGATAGTATATTCTGAATTCCTGGTCTCAATCTATCACAGCAGAAGCACATACTTCACCTTGAGTTTGATCGAGAATGAGGACTCTGGACTCTGAGACTATTCAGTCTGTGCAGCTATTGTGTAATCTTATGCTTAATATAATCACGATCCTTTAAAAATTCTGGCTTTTGTGGACAGCACTTGCATCCACCTTCTAGCCCAACTGTGCTGTATTAAGCTTTCTCAGCTGGTAGTTGCTCTGCTTTCAAGGGAATGTTTAACTCAGAGCTTTGCAAAAATGGACTTCTATTCTGTTGGCTACAGAGTACAACGCAGGTCAAGTGGAATTTTTGGCACTTCATTACGTTCCCTGACCCCTACTAAACAAACTTCAAAATATATATATATTTGCAGCAATTTGGAATAAACACTACATACAAGTGTTGATGGTAGATTTTCTGAAGAACTACCAAATGCATCAAGACTAAGGAAAACATTCTAATGATTCTTTCAAAGATGAATACATTTAAATTCTCGTTAAACAATCTTCTTATTTAGCCTTCTCAAGCTTTGATGACATGCCACGATTGGCTGTTTATCAAAAACTTAACAAGAAATGCTTAACAAGATATAATCATGTGCACACACTTCTGCATAATTAAACCCCGTTTATAAATCATTGCAGGGCGGAATATGGTCACACCACTCAAGAAAGGCGGGTGGCTAGCAAATAACACTCTTTTCTCCATCTGTAATGAAAAATCTTATCATGTGAATGCTGTGAAGGTGACATAATCATCTGATCTCAAATCTTAGTTAAAAACATCTATTTCCATCTCAACTGAAAGTTCTAACAAAATTAGGAAATTAATTTAGATATAAGAAACATGATCAGGCACTAATTGTTAATACTGGGATTGTTGGCATGAAGGTGGAAGATTCTCATCCTTTGAAGGTTTTTAATTGGATAGATTCTCATCTGTGTGTGTTTTTTTCAAAGTAGGATTTAGCTGATTCTCGGTTTCTTCATTTTATAGCTGTTCTTTCAGTTGGAAAAGAAAAGGAATAATTGAGACTGAGTAATGGATATTTCTCAAGATCTCTGAGACTAGGTATTGCACAGCATTAAAGAGTACACTTTTCCATTTGTTTTACGACTTTGTCCAGTTAAAGTTACTGAGATAAGCACTCCAGTATTTACTTGTAACTTGAAACCCCTTTCATGGTGTGTCTGGATCCTAAGGGAAAAGAATTAACATTTGAGGAATGCTTACCTTGTGCCAGGCTTTTTATATGCATTATCTCATTTAATTCTCATAACCACAAGATACGGTTGATATTATTTAATCTGATTTTATGTGCTTGAGATCATGAAGGGAGTATAAAGTATAGAACAAGAATTTGACTCTAGCTTTCTCTCTTTATTTTTTTGAAGCCCAAGATCCTTTCACTTAACCACACTGGGTTTCCCACTGAAGCCAGTAATGTGGAGGTGACAAAAAGGGGCACCCTAACAATAAGGGATGTTCTGAACTTTGACATAGGTGGAGTAAAATAAGTAAGAAGCAAATATGATGAATTAGATTGAAACATGTTCCCTAACGCAGTGTCCGGTGAAGTGAATTATGGACCATCCATACCATGGAGTACTATGCCATGAAATGGAAAGCTGTCCATGAGTTGCAAAACAGTAGATGAACAATATGTGCAGAATGATATACTCTAATGCAATAAACAGCCACACAGAGGTATGCATGTCCTTAGGAACAGGTCTGGAAGGGTAGATACAAAAATGTTAGTTGCTTCTGCTCAGCAGGCTAAGAGTGACTAGTAGGCAAATTTGACTTACATGCACGACAGTTGCTTAAATTTTGTGTGTGTGCAATTCTGCACATTACATTTACAATTAAAAATCATGTAGTGGATGAGCTGAATAAGCTGTAGGAATGACTCAACCTAAGGCATGGGTGATTAAAGAGATTTAATCTCACAAAAGCAAAACGGCCCAATCTATTCGAAACTCTGTCAGGCTTCAACGTTACTATATGCATATGGTGAAAGCTACAACCTCATCACTTGCATTGCACTTTGCATTATCTGAAGAAGGTGTTAACAGAAGGCAAATGAGGAACAGTCATTTCAGACTTAACGTGTCCAGAATGAAGTTCTCCAGTCGGCTCTTCCTATTCAGCCCGTCCTCCTCCAGTTTTACCCATCTGTGCCGCACTACCATTTCTCCACTTGCCCAAACCCAAACCCTAACAGGCACACTTAATTTCTCCTTTCCCTTCCCCACTGCACCCCAACCATCAGCAAATCCAATCTGATCCATCATCAAAATACCTCTTTAAGGCCTCCACTGAAGTCACCATTACTTCTTGCCTGGACTACTATGGTCTCCTCCGTATAGGTTTCCCTGCTTTCACTTTTGCAAATCATTCTCCACCTGTCAGCCAGGGTGATCCTGTATATCCCTCAATTTAGCACTCTTTATGGCTCTTCACTGTATTTAGAATGGAATTCCACTCTCTCACTGTGGCCCACAAGAACCTATGTGATCTTACACTGGTCCAACATCTATGACCTCAACTCCACCACCATGCCCCTTGTCCATTAGGCTCTAGCCCGCCTGGCCTGCTTTCTGCTTTGCAAATACATCAAGCTCTGTGCGGCCTCTGGGTCTTTACACTGTCTTTTTTTCTTCCAGAAATACTCTTCTTTTAGCTGTTTACATGGATGGCACCTTATCAATGTGAATCAATGTCTTACAGACGAAGGAATTGGATATCAGAGAGTTTAAGTAACTTATTTGTGGTCATCACTCTTGGTATGTGGTGAGGCTAGGTTTTGAACTCATGTCTGAATCATTTCAGGCTCTTGCCATTATACTAAATAACAAAGTAAACCCAGCCCATCCCAGGGCTCTGGCTACAGTTCTGACAATCAATCAGCAAACATCTACTTGTTGAAAAGCCAGAAAAAAGAAAGTATTTTAAAAGTTCCTTTTGTAGGTTCCCCTTCCTACCTCTAGTACATTCCCCAGCTTCTGCAGGAAGACGTAGATCAGCTGGAGAGGGAAATCTGAGATCGATGCATTCGGAAACTCTTGTATTAGAGATTTGAAATTAAATATTGCTCATTTAGGAAATGAGACTGTGACAGAACAACCAGAAACTTTGCAACTTACTTAGTTAGGTGTCCAAAGAGGACTTTCATGGTGTCACGATTTGGTGGAGGGAGTTTTTGTACAAGAGACTTTATAGTTTCAACTCTTGTGTTATTGTCTTGCTTTTCTGGAAAAAAAAAAAGAAATTAAAAAGGAAGGTTAGAAAAGAATGATATTTCTTAGGTGCGTGAGGGAATTTTCTTAGGAGAATTCTGGACTAAGTCTGAGCAACTTAAAGTTCTAATTAGCAGCTAAAGGGAATAGTTATACTTGAAATCAGGATCATGAAGTTTCTTTATTTTGACTCTGAATTAGATCATGGGAAAATGAAAGCAGCAACAGTGTGGCTCTGACACGATCTTCTTATTAAGATCAGGTATTACATCCATTTTCATAAATGCTTTACTATTTTATAAGTTGTGGCAGGGTAAATAATGGCCTTCCAAAGATGTCTCTGTCCTAATCTCTGGAACCTGTAAATGTTACCTTCCATGGAAAAAGGGACTTTGCAAATGTGATTAAATTAGGGATTCTGAGATGGGGAGATTATTCTGGATTATCTGGGAGGCCCAATGTAATCACAAAGGTGGCTAAGAGGGAAGCAGGAGGGTCAGAGTTGGAGAGAGAGGGGATATGACAATGAAAATGAAAGGAGATTTGGCTATGTGATAAAGGACCATGGGCCAAGGAGTAAAGAGAGCCTCTAAAAACCAGAAAAGCTGAGGGAAGAGAGCCTCCAGAAGGGACACAGGCCTGCCAGCACCTTGATTTCTGCCCAGTGAAACTGACTTCACACTTCTGGCCTTCAGGAACGTAAGATAATAAATTCTTATGGTTTGAAGCCACTGAGTTTGTGACAATTTGTTACAGCAACAATATAAAACAAACACACAAGGACATATATTCTCATTCAATTACCAACATTCTATTATTTTGCTTGATTTTGTGGAGAAGTAAAGAATTTTTAAAATTAGTTCTATGCTATCTTTTCTCCCTAATACATTTTGCTTTTGCTGAAAAACAAAAAAGTGCAAATAAATTTGAAAGCATAATACTTATTCATATACATTTTGTTTTATTTTTTAATTTGTAATTTTTATTGATTTTTAATTTTTTGGTCATATACATTTTAAAAAAATAGGAAGTTGTTCAAAACTACATACCATATTGGTTGTTTTCCTTCATTTTGTTTCTTTTTGCCTTTCTGGGAATGGGTGGCATAAGAAGAACTGAGTTACTTAGTACACTAGAGAATTTATCTTACCATAGGTTTAACCAGGGCCCAGAATTATAATTACTTCTCAGACTTAAACTCTTTAGATACACTGACTCAGGTGCCTTTCCTTTCTATACTTTAACTTCTAGCACAGAGCTCCTGATGATTCTAAAGAGGCCACTGCTGGAAAAGATGACAGATAAGAGAATAATACGTAAGGCACCCACCCACGCAATATCCATTCTCTTCTTCTTTAGCTAGACAATCCCGCTGTTGAAGGGATGGCCACATCCTTCATCCTAGCTTCCTTGCTTGGCAGCTGGAATGACCGTATGACAGAGTCCAGCCAATGAGAAGGCAAAGTGTTATGTGGGACTTCCGGGGAGGCTGTATGCAGGAGGCTAATTTATCTTTGTGGTCCTTTGGCCTTTCTGCTCCTCAGAATGTAGATGGCACGGTTGTGCCATGAGATGACCTTGAGAACTGAGGCTATGCAGAGTGGGACACACAGTACAAAGAGCTTCCCTGAATCTGTGGAGCAGTCAGACCAGTCCTGCACTGTTGGTCTCTGAGTTTCTTTAACATAATAAGTCCTTGTGTACTGAAGCCTTTGAAGGTGGGTCTCTAAACCAAACGTACTTCCTAATACAGTGTGCTTCCAAAAGCCCAGTTCATAATCACCTGTTATTAGGTATATAAACTTTATACAGTGGGGCAAGAAACAGTGTAGAAACTGGCAGGGTGTTTTGTTTTCCTTTTTTTAAATACACTTTTGCAAAAGAAACTTTTCATAAGGAATTACAGGAGAATATCCTGCAGAAGATAGTATTTGGCTAAAGTAGGGTGGGGGCAGTCTTCCTAGTAGAACTCTGCTTGGAAGCGTTTCTTCTTCTTCCTGAAACCATAGAGGTCTATAAATAATGCCTCCCACAGTCTGAGCTTTCAAAACTGCACTTACTCTTAGAAGAGTTCCGGAATAATGTGGATTGGACAACTGCAAATGAAAGAGACAAAGAGGACAGAAAAAGAGAGAGAAAAACAGAAAAGCCAGTTGCAACATCACAGCAGACAGCAGATCTAATCTTTCTGCCAAAGGGTAGAAAGCCACCTTGTAGCTTAATGATGGTAAGACAATGTGATGCTTCACAGGACCAGCTGGAGCCTATAGGATATGAGAAACTCAGAAAAAGAAGGAAAACAAAGTCAAGAAAGATGAGAGTGAAATTGGTACAGTACATTCAGGACAGAGCACTTAGGGATACTTGGATACCTTGTATCTAGCCATCTGAAGCTAATGCAACACACCAATGATCACATACATAAACAGGTACATATACATACATTTATATATTTATGAGATGGGTATATTCTGCATAGTTTGGCATGATGCTAGTAGTTTAATTTACCTAAGGATCTGCTGAACTACTTGATTCAAGCAATTAAGATGAAATTAGGAGAGGTGAGGGAGAGGAGGGAAAGGAAGGAGAGGACACCTTTCTAATTTCACTGAAGTCTCTGGCCATGGTTATGATTAGGTCAATGTCAGAGTCTCCAAAAAAGGGATCTGTTGACATTGAGGACTATAGGAGTAGTGGCCATAATCTAAGCCTGACAGACAATAAATGGAGAGTGGTCTAAATGGCTATATCCAGCAAACCTCAGTTTTAAGGGAAATATGCCCCAGTCTGGGTAGGTTTAAGAAAGGCTGGCGTTGCTTAATTGGAAATACTTGAATGTGCAAGGTCACTGCCATGGTGCCTGGGCAGGAATTAAAACTTTAGTTTGTCTGTTTAACCACTAGGTAAAAGAATTATGACCTTCCCTAGACAAAGTCCCTGTTCTATGTTCCATTGCACTTAGGACATTCTATGTAGATAACATTCTGCATGATATTTTCATGGCTTGAATGCCGTTCAATTTTTCCTATTAAACTGAGAATTTTCCCATACACTGAGGCAGCTCTTATACTGGTATATAGTGGGTTAAATGAATAAAGAAAGAATTAGTGAACAAAGGAAAGACATGAACACAGATTGGAACAGACAGACCTTAGTTTGAATTCTGTAACAGCTTTTTATTAGCTGTGTGGTCTTGGACAAGTTTCTTATTTTCTTTGAAAAATGTCTGAGGCCAGTTTTATGGATTGAACAAGATAGTATGTAATGAACCTAACGATGACTAGTAAAAGGTAGGTACTCCGTAAGTGTTCACCCCTGCCCCCCCGCCACCTTTTTTGAGGCCCGTGCTGGGTATGGTTCACCTTTGATCTTCAGCAATGAGCATACTACCTGGTTGCAGTGAGCATTCAAAATGTAGTTTCTAATACTTGAACTGAGTTGGTGCCAGTGGGTGACGATACACTTGCTATGGTAGCCTGACATTTTACAACACACTAAATAACTTGTGGTGGGCAGAGAGACTGATGATCTGATTGATGAGCAGCTCAGCTCCATGCAAGGATTCTTATAAAAGTACATGGTGGTTCCCATATCTGCTTGTAAGAAACATCCTACGCAAAGAATACTTTATAGAAACATTTTTCTCTCTTCCTCTGCTTTCACACATAATTGAGGAACTGGAATGAATGGTGGTATATACATATTTGTGGCTGGGTTACACTTAAGTAGTGGAGGGGGTACTGGACAATGGCTTAGAGAGGGCTGAAATATTATCAAGGAGGAGCAATTTATTGTTCTTACAACATAATCAGAACAAAATCTTTGAAAAGGTTATAGGAAAGCAGTGGTTTCCCCTTCAAATCAATACCATACCCGCTCTTCCATAGCTTGTAAAATCAGGAAATAACACAAACACTTCTAAGTAGAGGAACATCTAAAAATACAATTGGATACATTAAAATCAAAATGACACCTTTCCTGATCTGGTTTATTGATGTGTCATATTAAGAGCTGGAATCAGCATACATAATACAGCAGTGGTTAATGAGCTAAGATTCAGACACAGTTTACTACAGATGCGTCAACTGTCTTCAACTGATTCAGTGAGCATCTGAAAGACAGCATTTTCTATTAATATTTCTCCTTCAGCATATGGTTTCTCATTCTTGTGAAGTATTGAGAGTTCTGAGAAGACTTTGAGATATCTCTGACTCTTTTACATTATGCCTAAAAGGGGGGAAATGAACCTTTTCTACATGGAGAATTAGAGAACCTCTTAGGTAAACTGTATACTAAGAGACTTATACAAAATCTTGCCAGTAATTAAAAAACCCTCCATGATTCTTTCCTCTTTCACTCACATTTGCTCCTACCTTCATTCCCTTATAATTTATTTTTGTATCTACTCTATGTTCTCTAATACGTCCGTTTTAGTTCCCACCCAGATCCCAATAGCCTCTCCAATCTCTGAGCTGTGAACCCACATTGCATACAAAATCTTTTTGTAGTGCTTCATTCTTGCTACCCAATAGTAGCAAAAATGTCTATGTAAAAATATGCATAGTGTACATGTACGTATTGAGATAGTAAACTGTTTTTTACTAATGCCTATTCCTCACTCACCTGGCCCCATATTCTCAAACTACATTAAACTCTTTTGTAAATGAGCTTCTTCAAAAACAACTCCAGGCCAGTTAGAGAAGTAACAGCTCCTACACGATGTGAAATAGCCTTTAATGTTATGGTAAGGATGTGGCTTTACAGTTTTCCTCTGATTCATGGTTTTGAGGACACATTTTTAAAAATATGGTTTATGATGCATTTGCATTTATCTGCATGAAATGTTGCTACTAAAACAAGGACATTTACAACCGAATGCCTTTTTTTGCAGAGATAAGAGAAAGTTATACAACGATGGAAAGAGTTCTGTGCAGTGCAAAACCCTGGACCTGGTGACCCCTGGACACTTTTCCGGCCTTATCATCTATGCATTTATTATTCTTAACTTATTTATAGTCACATGTTAAATCATATTTCAAAATTAATTCTGCTTTGTTATGTAGGTTCACCCAGGGGAAGAAAAGACCAGATTCTCCCAGTAACCAATGTATCAGTAGTACTATTCTTTCTATTTGTCTGTAATTCTTAAAGGACAACTGTACCCCTTTGTTTTGAGGAGGTCAGCAATATCACAGCTGTTCTGCTTCTGAAAGTTACTCTGGAATGTATAGTGCATCCTGTATGAAAAAAATGGTAGTCACTTATATGTCAGGGCTATATTTGGAAGAAAGCAGTTTAGTTTCTATTCACTTTCTATTCTTTGTATCATCACCGTTTCAGAATTCAGTTAGAGACTGTCCTGGCTTACAGGAGGAATGATTATCTTCAGAGAACACTTTATTTTTTTAGTGTACCATACAACTGGATGCAAATCTTTGAGGACATGATTTTTAATTATAAAATTTGAATTGGGTGTTGAGGAATCATCCAAGGCATGACAACAATCGCTTGATAACTTTCTTTAAACAATTTACGTTGAATTCAGGGAGGAACACTGCGGGGGAGGGGAGCAAATTCAAGACTTACAGATGGATACAAATAGAGGCTTTAAATCCCTGTTATAAATTAAGAGAAGTGGTATATCATGAAGGAGGTTGAAAGAACTAAGTTAGAATTCTTGCTCTGCAGTTATGATTTGGGACAAGTTGCTTGAATTTCGATGCTTCCAGTTCCTTATTTAAACGCACACACGCACAACCCATTTGTTGAATTAAATGTCTCAATGTACATAAATGCACATATTATAGGTGCTTGTTGAATGTAAGTACCCTTCCCATTAAAATCTTTCTTTTGAATCATCCTATCTGCCCTGACACATGATTGTTCATAGTTCAAGGCCATTTCCCAAATCATATGAAGCCATAAATACTTAGAATGCTGTCCATTATGAAAGAGTGTTTGGTTCTAATTCATAAGTAGACATAGTGTATTATAAATAGATGTGCCATTGCATCATAAAAAGGGAGAACAATGGACTTCAGGCTAACCTGGAGTTGGCAATTGGCAATTTTTCAAGATTCTGCTCCCCTCGCCCCCTCCAAACTGAAGAGCCATTTTTTATATTTAGTTAAAAGGAAGACACATTCTTAATGTCTGCAGTTACCTGGTAAGTTTGATTTTAGGTACTGATAATCTATGTCAAGGCAGTTCAACTTGAGAACACAGGGCAGGAAAGATGCCGCCGGAACTGAATCTACTTTCTCTAGTAGGGATCATCTGCGTATTAGATCTAATCCCCTCACTGGTACACCAGATTTCTGTTGTATTCTTTGTTTCTACTTCCAGGAGATATTAATGTGCTGTCTGATTTTTGAACAATTTTTCCCTTTTAGGAAGAATTTTAAAAATAACTCTCCATAGCTAATAAATGTCAGTAACAAACATTCTCTGGCCAACTGATTGACATAAGTCCATGGATTGCTCAACCTGTGAGGAAAGTTTCAGCATCCTGGCCAGTTTCACATCATTTCCAGAGGCCATTTCTGGTCCTTGTGCAGGCGGAGCTAGGCCATCTACAGCATGCTGTTAGGGGCAAACTCAGTTTTGTTAAGGCCAACTTCTGTTTCTTTTCACCTCTACTCCTAGTCTCTGGCAATACCAACTAGAAAATTATTGAAAAGAAAAAAAATACCTTTTGTTAAATAATTTTTAGAGTATTAAACATATATATGTACACACGGTTGAAGAAAAAAATGTTTATTAAGACCAACGTGCAGCGTGTGGCAAACACAAAGTTGATCCCTATCTACTGTCATTTTACAGCCTAGAGGGCCGGATAAGATACAAAATAGGTCCCAGAGATGTTTAAACTTAAGACATATCATTATATAGTTATCAGTGGAGTTTGTATCTTTCTTTTGACTGAAGGAATCCTCTACGATAATTGTTAAACTCAAAATGCTTCTTGGGTGTTAGTTCATTATACCAAAAAATTCAAAATGATTGAGAAATGCAATTAATACCAAGTCACAAACATAAAATTTTTTCTAATCAATTTCTGAAGGTCTTCAAATCATTATTCTTAACTTCTTTGTATATCCCCAAATACATTCAAGAAAGTAATTTAATCACCTTTTCTTTTTCATGTAACTGTATCTATGTTATCCTAGGGACTTCTGGCGTATTGACCTCACACTGAGGGCAAGTTTGGAAAATGTATTCAAGTTTTAGGCTCTAAGTAACTTTTAATAACTTGTACTATTGCTTTGGTGCTATCAATTTGGGGATGATAACATTTTCTAAAATTCACCAACCTGGAACTGTCTCTTAAAACAAATTTCCTCAGTTTTGCAGCAATGCCGCTGTTTGTCTGAATCAAAGAATAAGGTAGTGGCAGCAATCTTCACAGGAAAAGCATGATCGCAGTATCCTCCCTAAAATTTCTTGTTTTCAAAGTAATTTTGCAAGTGTCATGGTGGCCAAGTACATTTCTGTAACTTACAAATGATACTAATTCATCCTCAGGTGAGAGTGTGTGCTGAGAAAATAAAGCTCACTAGTTTATTTAGTTCTCCTTTGAGAATTTTCTTTAAACTATATTTATCCGTGCATACCTGGTTTTACAAGCCTTTAAAAAAAAACCAGGCTTATCGTTTTGAGACATTTGACATCTTTCTAACCATAAACCAGTAATTCTTTTCAAATACTCAAGTAGCTATTTACATTAAGCATTATCTTTGTACATTTTCATGAGGGTGGCAATCCTGCAAATACTTTTCCAGATTTAAAGTTTTAATGTGTCTACCTCTTTCCACTGGTAGACAAATTAAATTTATAGGGGATTAAAAAAAATCACACTTGAAAACAACTGGGATCTGTCACACAATTAAGAAAAATGTGAACGAAGAAATATTTTTCCCTGTCTTTTGGGTTAAAAATATTTTTTGAAGAAGCATATTCAACTTTATCCATAACTATTCATTTGGAACAAAACACCTCTCAAGAGGAGATAGTGGTTAGTATGAGGTGAACTGTTTCTCCAGCCAGTCCATTCGACATGGCTGCACAGTGACATTGAGAGCAGGGGAGAGTTAATAGCACAAGCATCAAACTCCTTTAAGAAATGGGGAATAAAGTAATTGTATGATTCAGCTTTTTTTTTTTTTTTTTTTAATTGTGAGAGTATTGTAAAAGAAGAAAAACAGGCAACATGTGGTAACTTTAGTCAGCATTTCTGAACTGGGAATGATAAACACCTCTGCCTGGCTCTGGCATTTATCAGGACTGAGATATTATTACCACATAGAGTCACAGCATGGTTACCGTTATCATCGGAAAAAAGAGCCAGCTAATCTTAATGGTTTGTAAAGCCGTTACCTGCACTGGTCTGACATTTATCATGATCATTTTACCACATGGGTCCTACATAGCAAAGGTCTTTTATCTGGAAGGGACATCACTATGAATTATTATTTGCAGCTAGGTAGAAAATTGTATGTTGTAGATACCTTTTCTCATTATAAATCACACAGTCGCATTTCACCGTTTCCCCCAGAAAGTTGCTGAGCCCAGGTTTTTTGCCACAGCTTGCTTTCCTCTCCCTCTCTCTCTTTCTTTATGGTTTCTTGAAATTATTAGCCACCTTTTTCATTAACATCCTTAACATAATCTTTGAAGAATCACACACATATGGACATACTTTCAGTAGAGTTAGGGGACTTTCCTCTACATCCTATAAAGGGACTGCATAGTCCTTTAGAAATTGAAGTTGATAAACTGTCCACTTTTTTTAATGCTTATTCTCTCTTCTGTCTTGGGGGCCGGAGTTTTCTCTCTTCTTGACCTTGTCAATAGAATATTTACCAGTAGATTAGATGAAATTTCTGATGCTTGATTTGTAATACTCAAAACACGTATGCCATTTGTTGCCTGAAATCCTTTGCTTGGAAATGTGTTCTCATAAGGAGTACGATGTAGTTTACTTTGTTCGATTGTGAGTTTTTCCAGATTCTGTTCCAGTAAGTTACAATGAAGTCGAAGGTCCTGCCAACAAATTTGTTTAAAAAGGAGCTTAGGTTCTATCCCTAACTATCTATGTCCTAAACGACACACATTAATATATATAGAAGAAATAAGGATATTAAAAAGTACGATGTTTTTGAACCATGGGACCAGGACAGTAAAGTGAAATGCATTAATTTGACCATGGAAAATTACAATGAAAAGCCCAAATTGTTTACCATGGGGAAGAAATGAACAAATACTCTCTTTTAAAAAGATTGAGACAACTAATCTTCTGAAGGAGATATTTATATATTTTCTTCTTTCTCAAGTGTTCCATTAGGAATAAACAAACGAGAAATTCTGCACTTTTGTAATGAAGAAGGAGGAGAATTCTTTGCCATCTTTGCATTTAGGAAGAAATGTGCAAGAAGAATGTGACAATTTAAGCAAATCAAGATTGTTTCAAATGGATCACAAACAGGACTTTGCGGGATACTTTATACTAGCACGTGAAGCAGACAGTAAATTTGAAAGGAGGATTTTCTCAATGGTCTAGTTCTGATGTGTTTTCCTATCTCTTTGTGTGTTTAAAAGAGGTTTGGATGTGGTGTTGAATATTGCTTCGACTTTTTGGCAAATGAGTTCTGGAGAAATATCCGCACATGAAGGAAAGCTGATGTGCTGTAATGCTGACAGCAGCTGGGGGGATCTGAATGAAGAAACCAGATTCCCAAGCCTGGATTTAGCAAAAATAAACACCTATCATTCCATTAAAAAGTTGTGCCATTTTAAATGTTTACGGGCATTAATAGCAGACCTCTCTCCCTTTGAAAAAGCCAATATTTTTCTCAAAGAATTCCATTCTTTGAGGGGGAGATAAAAACTTGAATTTGACATGCAGTATTTTGCAATAATCTACAGTAGTTTGCCAGTCTTCCTACATTTGATTCCACATTAATTTTTGTATTATTACAAATTTCCTCCAAAGGATACAATTTTCTGTTTCAGAGATTTGTGAGACGAATTTGCATAAATTTGGGGGCAGGGGGTGGAGTGGAAGATGTCATTTGTGAAACCAACCTGTACTTTCACTGCTCAGAAAGAGCTGTACACACTTTGGTTAGGTCATCTAAAATTTCATTGTAAAGAGGTGGTCTAATATTCTAACACACTGTCTTACCCATCGAATGAAAGACTGCACTGATTTCAAACAAACAGACAAATAAACTAATAAGCGAGCCCTTTTATTCTTTTTTATTTCAGAATGACTCTTCCGTTCTAGCTTAACATCATTCTGCCATTATTGTCCCCCCAAAACTGTAACCTGGGAGCATTTACAATAATTAGTGAGGGGCTTTGGTGCCTGGGTTTCTTCTCCTTTTCTGGGGAACTGGGTGAATTGTTGAGTGCTAGTGAAATTCGGAGACTTCTAGCAGTGGTTGAACCAGGCACGGTGCGGGCAGACGCGTTGAGCTTCCCACTGTGCTGCAGTACAAGCCTCCCCGCTGTTATGTTTACCATAGTTTTAATGTCTGTGAAAAAAATTCCTGATGCAACCGAATTATGTTATGCCCTCTTGTTTATCTAACCCCACCCTACCCCCCGAATTTAGCAGATTCCTGTTGCCCCTGCCTGTGACAGAAAGAGCCTTCTCAACTTGGTGGCCATCTTACCACGCCAATTCTCGCCACCACAATCCAGCTGCTATGCAGCCACGGCCGGAGGATCACACATGATCTATTTAGACGTTCCAGGAGGATAACACACACGCCTTGCTCTACTTATGCCACCTCATTACAGATATCCTCTTCTCTACTACGTGTGAATTTCATCGGAGGTAATGTTAAAGCACCAAATGTAATCATCCGACATCGACAATGCTAGCTTAAACTGCAAGTGTACTTGGTGAAATGCACTGTGTCTTTAAAGAAATCTATCAAAAGACCTCAAACTATCACTGCAAACTAAATAATCTGCTCAAAGATGAAAACAACCAATCTGTGATCTGAGTTGATTTATTCTTTGTCCTTTTCTTAAAAAATGGTTATCTTGAAGAAAATGACCATTCCATTCCATTGTAAATTGACAAATTCACCAAGTGTGATGTACAGTGAAGTTTTTAATGAATATTCATACAACTCTTTCAGTCCATTAACAGGACTTAAGACAATGAGGATGCAACTCATTCCCATTTAGATAGTGGGGGGAAGGGGAATGCGGAATTAATAGCATAAACAGCACTTGGAAAAGTTTAACTTTAATGTATCAAACTCCAGGTGCCAGAGTTTGAAGAAAATAACCAATAATAGCCATTTTTAACATATTTGATGGGACTGATTATGCAATGTGCAACTCTAAATGGCTTATAGCACATTGTAGCATGGTTCCATCCCATTGGCTACAGTAGGGTGCAGGCAGATGGATGACAGTGACAGGGAGAGAAGTGCTTTTGCTTAGCCGTGCGTTAAGATGCCATCCAGAAGCTCTGTGCACTGCAGACACTTCATTAGGATGCCAGGATAATGGTAAACTACCACTCAGAGTGACACCCCATTTCCTGCTTACTGAGCGCTCCAACCTCGGCAGATGTCAACAATCTCACAGTGCTACAGAGCAGACCTAACTTTCCAGCCACTTTGACTCCAATTTTTTCCTCCTAACAGTGCCATACATTATGTGCAATATGTAATGGCAAACACCTCACTGAAAACAAAATCTGCCCAGTTCGTTATGACTGGAGTGCTTAATTTTTTTTTTTTTCTTTTAAAAGATGAGGGACAGTGAGTTGGGTAAGAGAATATGTCCATTCACTATTTTAACCTCAAAATGTCTTGCTATGATTTCCATTTGCTAATCAGTTCAAAGTGTTAATTGTGTGGTGAACTCTGATTAATAGTAGTTAAACTCTGATCACAAGGGATATGTTTCTTTTAATTAATGTCCGTTTCAAAGGTAAGTGATTGTGGAATTCTTTTGTTAAAGATTTTAGACTCAGTTTTGCTATGGTTCTTAGCTGTCTGGCAAGAAAAGGCTGACCTGAGCATCTGGATGATATTTCCTCTGCAAATGTATGACTTGAGGCTATTTGCACACCTCCTTACCCGCAATTCAAGCCAATAGAAACTTTTTTTTTCCTATGGTGTAAAGTCCAAAATTATTTTTATAAAGAACCAAGGTGTGGTTTAGACAATGAAAAAAAATCCCCCAAATGGAAAAATAATATTTTGAAATCGATCATTACGATAAATGATTGATTTACATTTTGTGATACTAAGCATCTTCTTAGAAGCTCAAAGGGCCTTCCTTGCAAATGGCAAGACTAAAAATAAACATCCTCCTCTCAGGTCTGTTACCATTTCCAGGTAACGATGCAAATGTAAAGAAGAAGTCATAGACAGAGGTCACACTCCAAGGGAGAATTTGAATGCAGACTTTCATGTGATGTCCTTGATGCAAATCTTGACTTTTGGTTTAAAAATGGCATCTGATTGGCAACACCTAACCACCTCTTGGAACTTGTCACTAAATATGCTTGAAGACAAAGAAAAAAGACTAGAATTCTTAAACAGGGACTCACGGGCAACGTGGTGACAAAAAGTTAATAGTAATTTCCTTCAAGACAGATGGAATTTAACTGGAGAGTGCCAGCACAAGTGGGACCACTTGTGCTATTGAACTATTGAACCAGAGAGCCTGTCTTTCTCAGAGCAGATAGAAACATCCTTCTCTCTCTTTCTTCAACTGTCTGATTTCAGAATCAAAGACTCAGGGTCTGTGCCGACCAAAAACTCCCTTTCCTCAGCTGGTAGTGTTGAGTATAGTTTCCTTCGTCCCTTCCTCACCTGTCCTCTGCCCTTCTAACTATAGATGAAGACTTCTCTTTTGCCTGCAACAATTTAGAGATAGCAATTTCCACAAAATAACCAAGGAGATTGAGAATGGAAGGCAGAATAATAATAATTAATAACAATAATAATAATAATTGAGAGTGGAAGGCAGATGATGGCGCATATCACCATAGGAACTGTAGCCCCATATGTAAAACGCAGGAGGGAGGTGGAGACTGGCAAAATTCTATTAGGAACACATTCTTGGAATTCTAATGTTGTATGTCATTCATCTTTTAGAATGCCAGTGAGTTAAGAAACATGGTGGGAGAAATATCATCAGGATAGTAGGGCCACAAGTCAGTAAGTGTGCTAGAAAAGAATAAATATAAGAGCTGTGATTATCAATGTGTCAACTGGATGGTACTCCAGGACAAAGATTCGCCTAAAACTAAAGCAGAGGGTGAAAGGCAAAATGCAATGTGCACAGAATGTTGCATGCATTTCCACCTTTTGAGATGAGTAAACATAACGAAATTTCCAACAACGCATGGCCTATGAAAAAACTCATTTCAGGTAAGAGAACAATGCTCAGAAATGCAGAACTCTCACAATGACCATGAGACAATTAGGAAACTACTTAGTATTTTCAACAGAATTTTGTATATCAAGGAGTCTAATCAAAAGGATCAGCAAGCCATAGGGAGAGAACTGGATAAGATGAAAACATACTAGGATGAGATGAAAAGGAGATAGGTGGTAAGGAAAGACAGTGTGAAATCTAAAAATGCAAAACAAAATTAAATTTTACATTAAAGGCCAAACTCTCATTGTAGAAAAATTAGGTCAGAGATATGGATGACAAACTAGAGAAGCTTCCCCAGAATGTGGAAACAAAAAATGATAGGAAGGAGACATGTTGGAAGTCAGAGAATTGAGAGATTATCTACAACTTGTAAGTGTACTGGAGGAAGAAACCAGAACATTTGAAAAATATTCAATAATCAAAGACAAAATTAAAGAAAATGTCTGTGAGTGAAAAAAACTCTCTCTTTACAAATGACAGCTAGGTTCTAAGAAAACATCATTGGGTAGATATATTATTTTCATATAGTTTGGCAAAACTTTGTAATGATGAAGATCAAGCACTATCATACAATTATTAGAACAAAAATAAAACTAAGTTAAGTAGTCATGCAGGCTTTCCTAAGACTTATCTCACTAAATTCTGAAGTAAAAGCAGTATCTGTTGTTCAGAGGGAAAACTGTGGTCTTAAAACTGTGTGCACACTTCAATCATCTTTTTCATGTTAGGATAACAGAAAGACATGCTCATCTATGCAAAGGTTTATAATAGCACTGCTTTCTTGAAAAGTTTACTTGAAGGTTTATTATGTAAGCCCTACTGACTAATGAATCAAAATTTAGAACTCAAGAAGAGAGACACTATAAATGAAACTAAGTATCTTTTTATACTTATTTGGACCTCAAACTCAGAAGGCTCCATTGAATTATTTCTCTCTGGCTTCCATTTCATTCTCAGTACCAGGAAATGATTTTCTTGGGCTCCACCCTTCATAGTTCAGGTGAAAGCTCTAATGACCATTTAAAACAGTGACTGATGCTATTCAGTTCTGGCATTTGCTAGCAAACACCATTATTAGAACATTGCACTGGAGAGTTACTAAAGTTGTCCCTTCACAAAAATCAAAGCTTCAGAGAATAGCAGAAAGTTTACTCCTGAATCTTTAGTAAACAATAATAACTGTATTGAAAAAACTGAATCTTTAGTAAACATCCTTTATATCTATAATAACTGTACTGAAAAAACTGAATCGGAGGACAATTAAAGTGATAAAGACTGAACGATTAAGCAATGATAAGTATTATATACAAATTATCCTATGTTGCATATGTTTTAAAAAGTCCAGGGGAAAAAATGCAGAACAAACAGGTCAAAAGGAGATATCTACAAAATACAATGATGAAATTCAGAGTAATTTTAATTTTTTTCTTTTTACTTTTCTGTTCAAGTTAGCTTCAATAAATATTTATTATTTTTGTAATCTGTTAGAAGAGACAACTTTAAATTGTACAATTGCTTAGATACCATATAATTATAGCTTTGCTAAACAGCTAATTAAAAAGACTGTAGAAAAATATACCAAAATATTAACCATGATAAGTTATCTTTGAATAACAGGAATATAGATCACTTTCTTCCCCATTTTAAATGCACTTTACATATTTTCTATAATGAGTATGTGCTATCTTGATAAGAAAAATAATTCTCTGTGTTTGGTACAGAACCTTTAGTTGCTCTAAGCCATAGAAAAATATACTATTTTCACAGATCAAACCATTTCTAGGAAAATAATATACTGGACTTTCCTCTAGGTTTTTCTGTTGCCGTTAATCTTTTATTTAGTGACTAAATTCTAGAATCAGGAAAGCAAGGTTGGAATTTGATACTTTCTTTTCATGGATGAAAATACTGGGTATAGGGTACTTGCAGGGAGAGTGCAGAAAATGTAAAATGCCACAGGATTATATATTTGCAACTTGAAGAAAGACCCAGGGTGATGCAGTGCAATATATGTAAATATATTCTAGTTCCACATTCTGATTTCTGATTCTTCCTCAATCAAATCTTTTCTTAGGGAGTTACATCACCTATTGGACTGAACCTCTGAAGCGTGGGAAATAAAACCTATCAACACAACACGAGTTCAAGGATGAGACTTAATGGTGGTATTTCTAAGTGAAAAAAAAAAAAAAGACTGCTATAGAGCTTACATCGAAACACACATTTTATTCCTACCTATCCGTTTAAGTCATATTAATTTCTCTTCTCTTTTGGAAACTACATTCATTAAAGCTTTCTCTACTAGTAGCGAAAAGTTGAGAAATGAGGTCATATCCAGGTAATTTAAACCCTTAAACTTTACTTTTGTCTCAATTTTTCTGTACATGTTAGATGCCCAATTAATACATGTTGATTAAATTATCCAGATAACTGACTTGGTTCTTCAGTTCACCTTGCATGTATAGTGAGCTGAGAAATTATTCTTCAGAGTTGGCATCAGTAGTTAGCTCCTAGTTTTACCAAGCAGAAACACAAGGAACCAAAAGTGAAATATTCTGAATGCAGAAGTTGTTAGACAATCAAAAATTAAATTTTTGATTTAAATTCTTTTCAAAATTGGGGTTAGATTTGAATGGACAACTAATTTGGGATGGTAGGAAGTCAGTATATCTGGGATATTTAAGAGAGCCCCCTGTTGGTTACTCTTAGAAATGTCTTCTGATTCCTTTCTGTCCTCCAGATGGCCAGATATATTTAAGCATATGTAATTGGCCATGTGTTTAAAAGTAAATTGGGATGGTGGCAAAGTCAGCCCCTAGATTTGATTAATATCATTTTCAAAATAAAACATTTTTCAAAGAAAATCTATTAATTCTCTCTCTTAAGGTATACAAAAGGGCAATATCAGCCTCCAACAAATAGCTAGAAATATAAGCGATATGGAGAATGTTTTAAACAGAATTAGACTAAAAAGTATACTTGGGCATATTACAGTGGGATTCCTTAAAGAGGTTGGAAGTGATTGCCATAGT